>NW_004524724.1:6701116-6713374 GCF_000260255.1 Octodon degus
CCTCCCCCTCCCCCTCCCCCTCCTCCTCCTTGGCCATGGGCCCACACACCGGGACACCACCGAGTCTGGCCGCAGCCTGGCATTTTCGGACCGGAGCAGCCGCAAGAGCCAGCTGCTTCCCAGGCTGTGGGTCTGGCCCCAGAGCTCTTGTTTGCAGGCCTGGGAGCTGAATTTTCTCAGCCCACTTTTACTTTGTTTTAATTTTTATACATTGCAATTTTTTTTTTTTCTTCAAAAGGAGTTGTGTACAGGCAGGTTAAATGCTTTATAAAAAATAAATAAATAAATAAATAATAACTGCGCTAGAACCAACTTATTCATCATCCTCTTCTCCATCCTCCTCATCCTCTTCATCTTCTTCTTCCTCCTCTTCCTCCTCCTCTTCCTCATCCTCCTCCTCTTCTTTTTCTTGCTTCTTTCGGCCTTGACGACTCACTTGTTTGCTGCATCAGGTTTTCCTTTAGCCCGGTAAGCAGCGATGTCCTTTTCATACTTCTCCTTCAGCTCGGCAGCCCTCTTCTCGTCTGGCTGCCTGTCATCTGCTGCAGTACTATTCCACATTTCTCCAAGCTTCTTTGCGACATCACCAATGGAGAGGCCACGACGTTCTCCTTTGATTTTGGGGCGATACTCAGAACAAGCAGAAGGCCAAAGGAGGTCTCTTGGATGCATTGGGATCCTTGAACTTCTTGTTTCTCCTTTAGGAGGAATATAAGTTTTCATTTCTCTTTCATAACGAGCCTTGTCCACTTTTGCCATATCTTCAAATTTTCCTTTTTCTTTAGCAGACGTGGTCTTCCACCTCTCTGAGCACTTCTTAGAAAACTCTGAGAAGTTAACAGAAGCACCTGGGGGCTTCTTCTTGAGCTCCTCTCGGCAGGTTTGCACAAATAATACATGTGATGACATCTTGCCTCTCGGCTTCTTAGGATCTCCTTTGCCCACGCTTGTTTGTTTTCCTCAGGGAGGTATAGAGTTGCCCAGTGCCCATCTAGTTCTCACTTGCCCCAGTGCTGTCTCTATCTCAGTCCACTTTTCATTTTTCATTCTGAGACAGGGTCTCGCTAGGCAGCTAAGTTCCCCAGGTGGGGCCCAGCCCTGCCATCCTCCTGCCTCAGCTTCCCAGGGTGCTGCATGACCCCTACTAATGTTGTAGGCAGCTGAACTAGATAGAAACATTATAGGCAGTCAGACAGGGCCAGGCCCTCAAGGAAACAAGATGGAAGACAAGGTGACTTTGCAACTGGGAAGAGACAGATACTCCCATACGGGCCACACCTCAAGACCAGGACAAAAGAGGAAACACAGCTACATCTCTCGGGATGGGCATCAGGGATTGATATTCTAAATAGATATCAATCACCTTGAAAGAGCCCAAATAAGTCACTAGCCCAACCCCCAACAGGAGGAGACCCAGTCCCGTATTGATGCCCGCTTGCTACGTGACTCGCTTTCCCATTTGATACTGGATTTAATCAATTTTGCCTGAGCAGTGGTGCTTGTAATCTCATTGGTTGGCCACAGTTTTGTCCCACCTCATGCCCATCTAAGAGAGTTCTTATGCTCTCCACCACCTTAGACTCACCTTACTACATGGTTTTCCTCTATGAACGTCCCTGGAAGAAACAGCTTCCTGGGGACCACCCGCTCGGGGACCCCCTCCTGTCCCTCTCTCAGACAGAAGCTTTCTTTCTCTCAATAAATATTCTACTCTTAACCTCCATTTGTTCCTAAAATTCATTCTTGGGTTTTAGAGAAAACAAATTCGTCCCAGGTACCTTTTAGGTTGCAAGATCA
This sequence comes from Octodon degus, assembly GCF_000260255.1. Taxonomy (NCBI): domain Eukaryota; kingdom Metazoa; phylum Chordata; class Mammalia; order Rodentia; family Octodontidae; genus Octodon; species Octodon degus. The sequence goes on from NW_004524724.1 coordinate 6,702,914, forward strand.
GTTTTTCTCCTTGTGTCGTTTGGAGGTTCCCTGTATCACTACCAGTGTGGTGCACCCCGGGGCCGCCTGCCTTCCCTCCCCGCCCCTCCACCCTAGCTCAGGCTTCTTCACATTTGGTATAGTTGAGAAAGCCTGGGCTTCTCTTTCAGCTCAGCTAAAGGAAGAGACAAGCAGAGCGCTAAGAGGTGGGAGGTGGGGGTAGAGGCAGGACACCAGTGTGTCCCCACATTACAGGGGAGGTTGAGGCAGGAGGATCACAGTGAGGGCCACAACTCAGTGGGACATCGACTGTCTCACACATGGGCCCAGGGCTTCTATCCCATGTCCCCAAAAGGGCAAACAGGAAACAGGAAGGGATAGGAGGTGTGCGAGCCTGAGGCGGTGGTAACCCTGCCAACCTGTCTTTTCTGCCTTTGTCCTCGAATGTCCCCTCACACCACAGCCTCAAGGACACAGACAAGGCCAGGTGCTCCTTCCTGCCCCGCACATGCTGCCCCAATGGGCTCAGGGTGGGATTCTAACCTGCAGAGGAACGCAAAGCCGGGAGTGGTGGTGTGCCTGGGAGCACGGCCCTGGGCAGGCCGAGCAGGAGCATCATTGAGTTCAGGACAGATGGGGTGACACAGTGAGACCCTGTCCTCAAATAAAACTATGAAATAAAAATGAAATCTCTGAAGTGTTAGGCCCAGTGCTCAATACATGGCAAACATCAAGATGCGCAAAGGCTGGGCGGGTGTGAGCATTTGCCTTTGGTAGAGGTGTTCGGCCCTGCACCAGCTACACAGAGCTACACTGGGCGAGGCATCGCTGCGGCCAGGGCGGCCCTGGGCAGATCCTGGCCGCACCCGGCTGGCTGGGCTTTCGCTGTTTACAGTGTTGCTGATCTGGGGCCGGATCCACACGCCCTCGGCCCAGTCCTACAGGTGACTCTCTTTAATGTTCAACTGCTGTCTTTAATTATTAGCCAGGCCGTTGGAGCTGAGCCTCAGATAAGAGCTGGCACCGAGGCTGTGCCTTCACCCATAGGGACAGCCAGAAGAGCTGCTCAGAAACCAGAGCTCCTGGAGGCTGAGGCAGGAGGATCACTATTTGAGTTCAAGGTCAGCCTGCACTCTATAGTGAGAGGCAGTCTCAGAAAAACAAAGAAAAAGGAAAGATAGAGGAAGAAAAAAAAAAAAGAAAGAAGGAAGGAATGAATGAAAGAAAGAATGAAAAGAAAGAGATTGAGAGCCTTTCTTTCTATGCACACAGCATGCAGCCCCAATGTGCTTGTTACCAGGCAGCACTGACCACTACACTTACCGTGCTGGATGATGCCCTGCTCCATGAGCCGCCGGCAGAGCTGTTCACCCTCCTTCCGGGTGGTGGCTTCGCCCTCCTGCACCAGCCAGTCCAGGAGCTCAGATGCCACAAAGGTGCGCTCATACCTGATGCCTTCCTCCTCTCGGGGCTGCAGGAGGGAGCATTCAGGGCTCATCAGCCTGGGGATGGGGAGAAGGCATGGCAGATTGGTGAGACCACCCCAGGGTGCTGGAGGCGCAGCCAGGGAGACCCCGCAGGACTCTGCTACCCCTGCAAGCCGTGGGTCCTCCATCCCAGGGCCAGCTTCCCTGGCCAGCCATTCTAGGACTCCGGGGGTGGGGCATAGCTGGGCACAGCGTGAGCCTTGGCCCTTGAAGTCCAGGTCTGACTCAGCAGCAGGAAGAAAACAGAAGAAGAGGAAAGCTGCTGCTTGGGCGGGCACAGTGGCCCACACCTGCACCCCAGCACTTGGGAGGCTGAGGCAGGAGGATTGCTGAGAGCACAAGACCAGCCTGAGCTACATAGTGAGATTAAGTCCAACGGTACTGGGGCTGGCGAGATGGCTCAGTGGTCTAAAGCACCTACTTGGAACAAGCTTGGCAAAGCACAGGGACCGCGGTTCGATCCCCCAGCACCACATGCCAGCCAGCCGCGCCCCCTGGTGGGCTGAGCTGGCCACACACACACACACACACACACACACACACAATAAATAAATAAACTTTAAAAAAAAAAAGTCCAACGGTACTACATAGTGAGGCCCAGTCTTAAAAATCATAAATGTAAATTTAAAAAGAGCTTTAAAAGAAAGTGATGTGTTCATATGCAGATACATTATTTTACATACACAATAACCCATTATCTGGCTCTAATGTTCAAAACTTCATTCACCTGACTCTTACCAGGGTCACCCATGAGGGTTTATGAGCCCATTTTCTTTTGTCCCTAACTGGGTTCTTTGGGCTTCAATTGCCCACAGACAGGATGTGCTGCGTCTGGACCAGGAACGGTCCCTATCCACAGGGAAATGCAGGGCGAGGCTGGGACCAGCGACTCCAGGCCACCCCGAGTAATGTGCATGCCCTCAGCACACAGGGCTGCAGCTTCCAGCCCCGCATGGAAACCCGGCTCAGAAGGGAAAAGAAAACCTGCAGGAACAGAAATCAAATCAGGGGTCGGGACGTGGCCTCATCCCAGCATCACCCGCGCCCACACTACCGCGCCAACTTGCGTGCTCAGCAGCGTGGAACACGCCCACATGGGAACTGGCATCTCAGGTAGGATGCGGCTTGCCAAAGCACACATGTCAACCTGGGTGTGCTGCTCTCGACACCCTGGAAGGCTGAAGCAGGAGGACCCCAAGTTCAAGCCCAGCCTGGGCCACTTAGTGACTTGGTGAGACTCTAAAAGTAAACATTGTACTCTGGTTTCCCTTCAGATAATATAAATCTTTTGTTTTTTAAAAATAAAATATTACAAAGGGCTGTGGATGCAGCCCAGGGCACAGGCCCTGCGTTCCACAGTGGGACAGAAAGAAGAAAAAAGAACAGAAAAGAAAAAAGAAAGAGGCAGGAGAAGAAGAGAGCACATGCAGGGTGGGGTCAGGGGGCAGGGACAGTCTGTGAACGCAAGGCTGGGGACAAGGACGCTGGCAGGAGCAGAGAACAAGCAGAACATGCAAAAACATCACCCAGGACCAAGAAAAGCCATAATTTTCAGAGACAAAAACAAAGAGTTTCATCACCTTGACTTCAGCAGAGAACTGTCAGATCTGACTGAGGACCCAGCTGGCGAAGGGAACACAACTGTGCCCCAGCCACACGGATGCTGGCCCTTGGGGACCCAGCCTGGCCCAGCAGGGGATGGCTGGGAGGGACAGCGACCCCCTGAGAGGTAGGGAGATGGGACAGGAGAGACGGGGACAGAGGCCAAGGCGCCCAGGTGGGGGGAGCCGGAGGGTGAAGGTCAGGTTGGAGTGGGGAGAGCTGCACACGGGGGCCACTCCCCTGGCACCATGTGGTACCCATGCCTGCAGACACACCTGCCCACAACCACACACAGTGCACACATCCACACACACAGTGCACACACCCGCACACACAGTGCACACATCCTCACACACAATGCATACACCCTCACACAGCTGCACACACACAGAGCACACACCTGCACACAGTGTACACACCTGCACGCACAGTGTACACACAGTGCACACATCCTCACACACAATGCATACACCCTCACACAGCTGCACACACACAGAGCACACACCTGCACACAGTGTACACACCTGCACGCACAGTGTACACACAGTGCACACACCCACACACACAACTGTGCACACAAAACCCCTGAAAAGACAAGTGATCCAGTGATGCCACAGACAGGTGTCTGAGGCGACCCCAAGGACACAGGACAGCCGGTGGCGGCGGCGCAGGGAGGCAGCAGCGTCTTCTGCCCTCAGGCAGCAGAAGGCAGTGCCCGGCGGGCGGCGCTCAGAGCCCAAGATCACAGATCACGGTAGATGGGGCAGAGGACAGCAGCGTGGCTACAGCCACCAAGAGAGTAAGGGGGACCCAGCTGAGACCTCAAGGTGACACCAAAGTGGGCCAGGTGACAGCTCCGGGACACAGTCGCAGGTGCAGGCGGGGGCCGGGGCTTTCGCAGCCGATGCCAGGCACAGAGGAGCGGCGACCCTGGGACCCACGGCTCGCACGGCGCTCAGAGTTTCTCACGGCAGAGAGGCGACACAGTGAGGGGACAGCACCCAGGAAGGGGGACGCTGCCGCCGCTCCCCGGAGGGCTGGGATATGCAGAGAGTTGGAAGCAATCAGAGTAAAAGGCTCCAAATAAAAGCTCCAGCCTAGGGGCTGGAGAGATGGCTCAGTGGTCTAAAGCACCTACTTAGAACAAGCTTGGCAAAGCATCAGGGACTGCGGTTCAATCCCCCAGCACCACATGCCAGCCAGCCCCGCCCCCTGGTGGGCTGAGCTGGCCACACAAACACCTCTCTCTCTCTCTCTCTCTCTCTCTCTCTCTCTCTCTCTCTCTCTCTCTCTCTCACTGGGTTTGATCACAAGACCAGGCAGATAGGACTTTCTCAGCGAGAGACTGGGGCGGGGTGGAAAGCGCGACGACACCACCACCCGACAGGCTGCACATGAGCACTGGGGATCACAGAGGAGAAAGCACGCGCTCTATCGGCTGCGCCCCGACGCCGGCAGCCCTCTAGGGGAGAGCCAAACTCTGCCGACGGCCAGCCGGCCTCCACGCCACCCACAGGGTTACAGCTTGGGGCCAAACAAGAAACTGGGCGTGGTACGCATGCCTGTCATCCCAGCACTCCGGAGGCTGAGGCAAGAGGATCGCCAAAAGTTCAAGGCCAACTTAGGTTACATAGTGAGATCCCTGGTCACCCCTCTCTGTAGCTCCTCCTCCTGCTACAGTGGGGTCCCCGGTGACACATGATAGCCCACAAATTGCCTCTGGCACTAAGGAGGGAAAGTTTACCAGAAAATAAGCAACTCGCTGGCTCTGTCTGAGTCTGCTTTGCAGCCCAGGCTGGCCTTGAGCCCCAGGGGTCCTCCTGACTCAGCCTCTCCACTGCCAGAATGCAGGTGTGCACCACTGTGTCTGGTGGAAAATAAGCACTTCACTGGGATTAGCAAGGGAAGTACAATTTGTACCTCAAAGCCAGACTCATTTTTATCACTAATTAATTTTTCAGCAGAGCTGAGATGGAACCAGCGCCGGCTGCTGGAGGCAGAGTTCCTCACAGAGCGTGTATCTGACCTCTTTTTAACTTCTGCTCATGTCAGTATCACTACTTGGGAGTGTATATTCACTACTCTGGGGTGGGACCCTGGGGCCTTCACACTGGGCAACACCCCCAACTCTGATTCTCCTTTAGACTTTGAGACAAGGTCCTGCTGAGTTTGCCGAACTGCCCAGGCTGGGCTTGAATGGGTGAGCCTCCTGCCTGGGCCTCCCCAGGACTGCCATCTCCGTGAAGGACAGGAGAGGGTGTGCTGTGCACGGCCTCCATGGCAGGGCTGGGCATGGTGCTGAGTTCAGTGTCCAGCCGCTGTTCAGGGAGAGGGGACCTGGGAGAGAGATCATACCTCCCCACAGCCTTCAGGGCCCCAAGAGCAGGGACACCCACACCTGCTCCAAGGAGGAAATCAGGGCTCAGTCACCTGCACCCCACACCCTTGGTCATTGGCACACAGATGCTTTTTTTTTTTTGGACAGGGCCTTGCTGTGTAGCCTGGGCTGGCCATGAACTCAAGGTGATCCTCCTGCCTCAGCCTCCTGGGTGCTAGGATGACAGGGGAGCACAACAGAGCCCAGCCAGATGGAGTTTATCTTAAAAGGCAAACAATGATCCCCTTGTGTCAAGTCCGTTTCCCTCCCCTTACCAGTCCGCTTCCTGTCTGAAAACAGTCTTCCTGTGGCCTGTACCTGTCCTCCTGCCTCGCCTCCTTTTCTCTGGGATTCCCTCAGCAGAGAACAGCTCACTCTTCAACCCAGTGCTTCTGATTTATTTCACTTAACAGAAAGACTGGAGGCAGGGGGAGGGTGAGAAAAGAATTCTGATCTATTACACGCAGTCATGAACTCCCCACGGTGAATGTGATCGCTGTGTGTGGCAAACACAGACAGGGCTAATAAAAACATAAATAAATAAATTATTTTAAAAACAGGAAAATGACAAACTGGGCCTTTGGTGGTGCATGCCCGTAAGGGCGGCAGGAGGCAGGAGGCTGAGACAGGGGGATCGTCATGAACTCCAGGCAAGCCTGCACTATGTAGCAGGACCCTGTCCCCCAAAAACCCTAAAAGACCTCCATGCACAAACTTAGGAAGGGACCACACACACAAGGCTGAAAAGAACGTGGGGCCAAAATTTCAAAACTAAAAAAAGAATATATTTGAGCAAGATCACTATTAACAAATCCATCCAGAGATGCTTACTTGGACTTTTTTTTCTTTTCTTTTCTGCTTTTACTGTTTCTGAGGTGGTGGGGATGGAGCTGAATCAGGGTGTCCTGCAGGTCAGGCAAGCTCTGGACCACCACACTACACCTGCCACGCCTACTTTTATAAAATATGTAAGTATCTAAAACTTAGCAAATTAGAGTACAGTTGACTCATTAAAAGATAGCTTAGAAAGTAAGGCAGCTACGCCAGGCATGGTGGCACACACCTGTCATCCTAGCACTCAGGAGGCTGAAGCAGGAGGATCCCGAGAGTTCGAGTCTGGCCTGGGATATGCTGCAAGATCCTCCCTCAAAAAAACCCCACCAGTAACAAAAAGGATCATATGCAGCTGACACCGTTTCTGGCAACAGCAGAGGGGAGGGCGGCTCTGTCCCCAGCATCCTGCCCGTGGATACCTACTTCTCGTAGAGCCGCTGTCCCCGCACGAAGGCCTTGACCTCTCCATCCTGCGGGAAGGTGCCGTCGTCCTTCCGGAAGCGGTAGAAGAGCTTCACATCCTTGAACTCCTTGTGCTCGTCACACACTGCGACACGGGCAGGGGCACATCAGGGGTCTGCGTCCCAGGCTCAACCCAGGCGCGGGTGCCAGTGGGGGGTGCCTAGCACAGTCCCCCGACCCTGCGGCCCCGCGCCACCTACAGGCAAGTCCCTAAATGCAGTCCCAGCCCTTGGCCGGCAGGAGTCGCCCCAGGATGGAGACTCGGAGCTGGGCCGGGCATGTGCACCAGACCCAGCAGAGGCTGAGGCAGGAGGATCACTCTTGAGTTGGAGGCCCGCCTGAGCTACAGCGTGAGACCCTTTGTCAGAAGCCAACGTCCACAATGCCTGCAGAAACCAACCCCTCCCCAGAGGAGCCGGCAGTGCACTGGGAGGAGGCTGGAGGGCCAATTCACAGACCTTGCACTAGTGTTTTTTTTGAGACAGCGTCTTGCTATACAGCTCAGGCTGGCTTTGAGCTCACTTTGTAGCCCAGGCTGAGCTCAAACTCACGACAATCCTCCTTCCTCAGCGTCCCTAGTGCTGGAATGACACGTGTGTGCCACCAAGCCCAGCCTAGACTTTTTAATCTCAGCTGGGGGGGACAACGCAGTCTCGGGCCCAGCCCCCTGCTCCGGCTCGGCCCTCGCGCTCCCACCGTGGTGGATGATGCCCCGGTCGGCCAGCCTCTGCATGAGCTTGACCGCCGTCTCCCGGTCCGAGGCCTCCTTGTGCTCGATCAGCCAGTCGATGAGCTCCTTGGCCACGAAGCAGTTGGGGTAGGTCCTGAGGTGGTGTCGCCGGTCCTTGATGACCTTCTCCTCATGCAGCCGGAGCCTGGGAAGAGAGACGAGGCTCAGCACACTGGGTGGAGATGCAAATCTTAACCTGCCCGGAGTAGGGCAGAGCAGGAGCCCCCAAACTGAAGAGATCTTAGCGTTCTGGGCCCCTGCTCAGGGAAAGAGTTTGGCAGGTGTGGCGGTGACACAGGATGATGACAACAGAGGGTCTCACAGTGGAGCCCTAGGACTCACGGGGATGCTCCCGCCTCAGCCTCCTGAGTGCTGGGTCCAAAGACACACTGTAGCCATGGGGCACACCTGAAGCCCTAGCAAATGGGGAAGCTGAGGCAGGAGGATCAAAAATGTGAGCCCACCCTGTGCAGTTCAGTGCAAGCCTGTCTCCAGGTTAAGTAAAGGCCCTGGCTCAGTCCCGGAAAGCCCAGGAAGCGTTGCTGGGCAGGGCCTGGCAGTTGGGGTGCGGCTGAGGCAGGAGCATGGCGAGTTGGAGGCCTCAAAACACCAGTGTCCCAAGAGCAACGCAGAGGCACCAGGAGCTGCAAAGCTGAGGAAGAGGAGAGGCAGGACTCTGAAACAGGGACGCGAGCACCGCTGTGAAACGAGAGATAAACCGCAAGGACGAATTACAGCTGAAAGCGGACGTTCTGATTGTAAGAAGGTGACGAAGGAGAGTAGCAACCGAAATGAGACCAGACAGAGCGCAGGCAACAAGTGGGGTGGATTTTGAACTATGAAATGGATGCCTGATGTCTAGACCAACTGGAAAGCTCCCACCCGGCAGACGCAACGCTGCCAGGGCGATTTTCAGGAAAGGAAGAGGTAGGAGCTGGGCATGGCGGCCGTGTCACACCTGCCAGGCCAGCGCTCGGGAGGCTGAAGTAGGAGGATCACTGTGTTTGAGACCAGCCCGGGCTACAAAGTTGAGACCCTGTCTCAAAAAAATAAAATGGAAGAAAGCTCCCCATAATAAAATGGGAAGTCTCCTGATTTAGAAGGAAAGAGGAAGACCTGGTCCACCGGAGGGGGCAGGTAATGCCACGGAAACCAAGCCTAGGAAGCCACACTAGTCCAGGCCACAGGAACTGAGGAAATGCAGGAGCTCCTGGCCAAGAGGGCCTGGCCACCCCAAACCACAGGGATCAGCTCTCCTTGCTGGGTGCAGCCTTGCCCTCCCCACCTTGCACAGAGAACTTGTTACGGACTTCAAACCCTTAGCGATCCTCCTGCCTCAGCCTCCAGGGAGCCAGGGTGACAGGGGTGCACCACTGAACCTGGATTGTCAGGGTTCACACCCTTCCCCAGGCCCTGCTCCAACCTAAGCAGAGCAGGAGACCTAGGCCGAGAGGAGGCTGCTGCGGGGTCCCCGATCTCTCTGGGCTCCTGCTGCCCTGGGTTCCAGGAAGCCCCTCTCGGGACCAAAATCAATGGAGCCGGCAGCCTGTTCTGGGTTCCAGGGCAGCAGGGACCCAGCTCAGTGATGGCAGCTGTTTCCACCCTCGGCCTGGTTACAGCGGCCAGGGCACGCGCCGTGGGGCCTGCCGTCTACACTGTGCAAACACATGGGCTTCCAGGGTCGGAAACCACTGCAGGCAAGCTGGGTGAGGCGACGCAGGCCTGCAATCCTGCACTCCGGAAGCTGAGGCAGGAGGATCTCCAAGAGCTTACGGCTGGCCTGGGCTCCATAGCCAAACCCTGTCTCAAAACAAACAAGGAACCCCCAAATCAAACTAATGATGAATATCACAGCATTCTTTGTCCAACCAAAAAGAAAGCAATGAAGAGCTTTTAATATTTCTCAGCCAGTAATGTGATGATGCATCCCTGTCATCCTGAGCACTTGGAAGGCTGAGGCAGGAAGATCGTCGTGAATTCAAGGCCAGCCTGCACTACACTGCAAGACCCTGTCTCAAAAAGCCAAAAAAAAAAAAAAAGGTTGCAGCCAACAGTAAGAGGCCGCTGGGGACAGAGGGCCACGTCACGACCCTCAGGAGGGTGGCCGAGCTCCCCGCCCCCAGACGCAGCAGTCACACAATGCACTGAGCAGCGAGGTGTGGCAGGCCAGGGCCCACTGGGCAGGACGGTAGGCGCATCTGCCCTGGAGCCCAGGCTGGCCTTGAGCCCCGACCCACCAGCCTCAGCCTCCTGCTGTGGTCGGTGGCTTCCTCTCAGTTTAAGTGACTGAGTCAGAAGCACACAGCTGCCCCACTCCCACCCGCAGGGCCCCAAGCAACTTGAGCCTCGCTGGGCTGTGGGAATCAGGACCTCATTCCATCTGCCTACTGAGGATGGATAGGGAGCCTGTCACAGGCCCAGAGGGACCTTCGGATCAGGTGTGATGGCCCATGCCTCTTATCATAGCACTCGGGAGGCTGAGTCAGGAGGATCGCCCTCAGTTCAAGGGCAGCCTAAACACACAGTCAAAAAAAAAAAAAACTTATTCTTAAATCAAAAAACAAATACCTTTATCCATCAGAGGACTTTATATCAGAAAAATTGTACAGCACTCCGGTTTCTTAAAAACCTCCACAGGGGATCATTTTTCACCCCTTTTAACCTGGACCACGCTATGTATGTGTGTATGTATGTATATGTTCTCTTTTGGTTTTCTGAGACAGGATCTCTCTGTGTGGTTCAGGCCAGCCTTGAGCTCTCAGAGATCCTCCTGCCTCAGACTTCTGAGTCCAGGCTGACAGGAATTTGGACCACACACTTTAAAACTCCACCATTCCAGACAGGGAGCCTGCTCTGCACGTTCAGCCCAGGGAGCTTGGACTGTTTCCTTCCTCGAAACCCGCTGCAGCCTGCACCAGGTCCCAGTGAGGATCCGAGGATGGGGCACCCGGCCAGGAGCCGCGAGTGGAGCAGCTGCAGCCAAGTGTGGC
>NW_004524724.1:6714014-6715737 GCF_000260255.1 Octodon degus
CTCCAGGACAGCGCAGCTGGCCGCGAACTCGCAGAGATCCTCCTGCCTCAGCCTCCCAGCGCGGGATGACAGCGAGCGCCCAGCTCCCGCGGCCCACGACCGCGCCGAATCCTGCTCCCGGAGCTGTCACCCAGACCGGGTCGCGGTCGCCCAGGCCAGGTCGCGGGCGCAGGACTAGGACAGCATGCAGCGCCGGGCGACAGTGCCTACCGCAGCTGCTCCCCGGTGACCAGGACCTCGGCCGTGCGCTCCAGCTCCCTCTGCCGCGCCCCTCCGCCGGGGTGGCCGTCGCCGCCGCCGCCCTGCTCCATGGTCGCCGCGCTCTTCTCCCCGCGCCTAGGTCTAGCACAGCGATCAGCTTGCCCTCACCGAGGCCACGCCCGCCATCTTTGTTCCGGGCAGGCTCGGAGCTCGCAAGCGATTGGCTGGAGAGGGAATCCCTGCCCTAGCAACCCTGCCTTGGGGGTGGGGCCCGGAGGACCGCGTGTTAGGGGGCGAGGCTTGGGGAAGAAAATCTAAACATGTGGGCGGGGCCAGGGGTGCGTCTCTCTTTGCTCAGCTTCTGCCCTGCCGCCTGCGTGTCATCAAGTTTGTTGGTTGTCGATGTTTTTAATTTTTCTGGGGTTTTTCTTTTCGGAGACAAGATTTCAGTGTGTAGCCCATCTGGCCTCCATATCTGGGCGATCCTCCTGCCTCAGCCTCCTGAGTGCTAGGTTTACAGGTGTGCGCCACCACCCCAGTTTAAAAAGCTCTTGAGTTAGTGCTGGGGTTCGACTCACGGGGGGAAATCGTAAGCCGGGCAAAGTGAATCGCCTGAATGGATTCCTAGGAAGCCCCACAGCCCATGGGGAGAAAGAAAAACTGGCTCGTGTGTCCAGCCCTAGGTCGGAGGCAACTCTCCGCACGCATGTGCGGTTGTGAGGGCTGAACCCTGGACCTCTGCACGGAGCTATATCCCACCCTCCTTTTGTTCTGAGGCAAAGCCTGGCCTCGGGTTGCCAAATTGCCCAAGCTGGGCGTTCATTTGTGATCCTTCTGCCTCAGCCTCCCAGATTGCTGGGATCGAGGGTGGGCTCCACCATGTCCTGCTGCCACCTCTTGCAGAAGAAATCCCCTAGGCTTCTCAATGTTTTAAGTAGACCATGGCAGAAATACAGATCACGACAGACGTGATTCCAGGTAAATGTGATTCTAGAAGCTTCATTCTGCATAAGCTATAAACATCTTTTAGGGGCTGGGAGTCTTTTAGGGGCTGGGAGATAGCTCAGCGGCATAAGTGCCTGCCTGGCAAGTGCAAGGTCGAGAGAGAGAGAGAGAGAGAGAGAGAGAGAGAGAGAGAGAGAGAGAGAAGAAAAGAAACAAACAAAAAACCTTTGAACAGCCCTGGTGTGCTGGTGCAGGCCTGGAAGTCCAGCACATAGGAGGCCGGGTCAGGAGGATCACAAACAGGAGTTCCCCTCCCCCACCTTCCATCCCAGAAACTTTGCAGCAAAAGAGCTTTTTAAATTCATGATTCCCCCTGCCCAAAAAGCCCCTTAACATATGGGAAAATTTCAAGACAAAAAAATCCCTGCCTGTTCTCCTTCTGCAGCCTCCTGCATGCTGGGCAAAGGCTGTAGCACCCAGCCCAGGGCTCCTGTGCCCAGCTGCAGGGACGGCCTGGCCCAGCGCAGTGGTCTTTGGTCCCAACTCTCCTACTTTGGTCCCCCCCCCAAAAAAAAAA
>NW_004524724.1:6716145-6717320 GCF_000260255.1 Octodon degus
CAATTCTTTAGCTGCCGCAAATGTGTCCTTGCCTTGTGAATGTGCAAAAACCTCTGGTTTAGCAATATCCTGCCCGGATACACGCGTCCCTAGACACTGTAAGAAGGGGCCAGGCTTTTTATGGCATAAACACAGCCACAGCCTGTGAGCCCAGCCCTCTGGAGGCTGAGGCAAGAGGACAGCTGAAAGTTCAAGGCCAGCCTGCGCTACAGAACCAGAACCTGTCTCAAAAGAAAAGTAAAAACTAAAAAGATTTCCACACCTTCGTTATTCACAGCTATTTTTAATATTTGTGTCACATCTGCCTGGCAGGTGGAGTGTTGACAAGGTCTCATTGTGCAGCACAGCTGGCTTTGAACTGACTGCATAGTCCACACTGGCCTCGAACTCGCAGGGATCTTCCTGCCTCAGCCTCCCGAGTGCTGAGATTGCAGGTGTGTGCCACCATGCCCACCTTGCCTTGTATTCTCTCAGTGTAGGAAATCAAACTCTAGGAGCAAAGCTGAGCCCAGTCCTCCAGCTGCAACCTGCTGGGGCTGCTGAAATCCCGACTTGAGGCTGCCTTCACGGTACATTGGCCTGTGCTGCCCTCTAGCGACTGCTCCTGCCATGACACGGAGGGACCGGCCCCCGCTGGCCTCAGCGGAGTCAAGCGCTAGCCCCAAGCAGGCCCGCAGCGCACCTTCACCACGCCAGACTGCCGGCTGCCCGCGCGTGTGTGTTTGGAGTAGAAATATATTGTTTAGCTCGTTTTGTTTCGTTTTTTGAGACAGGGCTGGCAATGTAGCCCAGGCTGGCCTCGAACGCGGGGCGATGGATCCTCCTGCCTCAGCCCGCCAGTGCTGGGCTGATGGGCGTGTGCACCCCACCTGGTTCTACTTAGCTCAGTGTTTAAATGCCACCCACAAACAGGGAGGCACGGCAGCCGCTGCTGATCATGGCCTTCACTCTCCTGGCGTAAGATTGCTCATTGCAGTATTTCTTGCCATCTTTATTTTCTTGTTTGTATTTCTAAGTAGCTCTAAACATCTGAGCACACTGCCCCGAAATCTAACAGTTGCATGCTTGAGTAAATATTGAAGTACACGGTATTGTTTTGCTGTCGTGTGGGGCCACTCTACCGCTGAGCTACACCCCTCCGACAGGCTGGCCCTTTTCTATTATTTATTAACTTC
>NW_004524724.1:6718505-6719859 GCF_000260255.1 Octodon degus
TTTTTTGAGACAGGGTCTTGCTATCCCACTGGGGCTGGCCTTGAACTCATTGTGTAGTTGAAGATGGCCTCGAACTAGGGCAGTCTTCCTGCCTCAGCCTCCTGGGTGCTGGATCACAGACCTGCGGTACCATGCCTGGCTTCCAAATTGAACACTAAAAAGAACTGGGTGCAGCTCAGTGAAAAGCCCTTGGGCTCCATCCCTGGCACAGCAGCGGCACAAACATGTTCTCTGTGCCAGCCTCCTGCTCCTCAGGATAACCTGCCAATCAGCCATTATTTTTCTTCACATTTTTAATGAGGAAGCTGAGGCTCCAGGAGCTTTGCTCTCCCCAGTCCCTAAGCGTCGACCCATCTCTGGGAGCCAGGCCCTTCCTGCTGGACAGTAGCTCATTGGGGTGCTTCACTAGGTTCTTTGTGTGAGCATGTTAGGTTGGTTTTGGGGTTTTTGTTTTGTTTTTGTTACTGTTTTCTGAAACAATGTCTCAGACAGGCTGGCCTTGACCTTGTGTGGATCTCCCTGCCTCAGCCTCCCAGTGCTGGGATTGGAGGCGGGCGCCACCAGGGGGTCTTAGTTCTGGCTTAGGCGGCGCTGTCACTGCTGTGAGTGCTCGCTCCTGGTGTGGCAGGTGTGTGGTGGCACCTTGTTCCATCCCAGGAGACCTGTCCACCTGGAGGTGGATCTGTCCTCAGGAAAGGAAAAGGAGTTACTGCACGTGGGCAGTGCACGCCTGTCTTCCAGGTCTCAGGGAGGCTGAGGCAGGAAGCTGAGTGTCGGAAGGCCAGACTGAGCTGCGGTGAGTCTGTCATGAAAACATCAGAAAGGGTCCTGGCGTGGGGGCGCACGACTATCATCCCAACACTCGCCCTGCTCTGGGAGGCTGAGGCAGGAGTACCGCAAGCTGGACCCCAGCCTGGGCGGGTTAGGGGGACTCTGCCTGGACACAACAGATACAGACAGGCAGGGCTGACACTCAGCACATCACTGTGAAGGGCAAAGGAAGGATGAGTGATCTGCCAGTGGGTGGGGACAGACGAGGGAAAGCACACACACATTGCTCTGGGAATTTACGAAGAGAGCAGCGGAGGCGCTGCCCGGCCCGCTGTACCCACCAGCTGCAAACCACAGCCAGGGCCTGCTCAGCCAAATGTCAGTTGGGAATGGTTATATTAGAAGAGAAGAAAGGCTCCACAGTGGGGGGTGCCTGTAACCCCAGCACTGGCAGGAGTGTCACTGTGCGTTTGAGGCCAGCCTGGGCTACATAGTGAGACTCTGTCTCAACAAAGCACAGCACGGCGCAGTACAGCAAAACAGAATGGCCAGGTGTGGTGGCGCACACCTGTAATCCCAGCAC
>NW_004524724.1:6720899-6722878 GCF_000260255.1 Octodon degus
TAAAAGGCTCTATTCAAATTTCTATCTGGCTGATCTGGTTCCTATGTAGAGTTGACCCATAACACAGTGTTGTTTTAATTTGCATCTCTTGAATGACCAATGATGTTGAACATTTTTTCATATATTTATTTGCTATTTGTACCTCTTCATTTTGAAGTGTACATTCATCTCAGATGCCCATTTTTGGATTGGGTCTTTGAATTTTGGAGACTTATTTTTAAAAATTATTTTTATGTTCTAGATAGGATTCCTTTGTCTGACAGAGAGTCTGCTATAATTATCTCCCATTTCATGGGTTTTCTTTTTTTGTTTATTTGTTTGTTTGTCTTTGTATTTAGTACAGGATCTACAGGGCCTCACTACACAGATTGGACTCATAGTGATCCTCCTGTTTTCAGCCTCCCAAGTGCTAGGATTACAGGTGACGCCACCAACCCAGGCTCAATAGACGTCTCAGTGCTCCCCAGGAGGGGGGGCCTGCACGGTACACTGGGGATCAAACCTAGCCCCTGCATCTGCCTAAGCAGGCGCTTTAGTCCTCTGAGCTATCTGGCCAGCCCTCATGGGTCTTCTTTTTATTCTGTTGATTTCTTTTGACATGCAGAAGCTTTCAAAAAGTTCAGATCTCAATTGTTGATTATTTGAAATATTTCCCATGCAGTTTGAATTTTTGTTCATGTCCGTAAGGTATCTACTTATTTTCTCTTCCAGAAGATCTAGTGTCTCTGTTTTAGTATTTAAATCTTTGGTCCATTTTGACTGTAGTTTTGTGCATGGTGATAGTCATGGGTCTATTTTAAGCCGTTGGCATGTGGAAAGCCAGTTTTTCCAGCACCATTTGTTAAAGAGGCTTTCTTTCACTGAACATGTTTGGCCCTTTTGTCAAAGATAAGGTGGCTGAGTGTGCTTATAGTTGTGTCTACATCTTCTAATCTGTTCCGCTGATCCTCAGATCTGTTTATTTGTCAGCACCATGCTGATTTTATCACAGTAGCTTTGTAGTATAATTTCAAGTCCGGGATTGTGACGGCTCCTTCCTTTCCTTTGTTACCCAGGATTGCTTTTGCTATTCTAGGTCTCCTCTGGTGCCAGATGAATTTTAGGAATATTTTCTCTAGATCTGTGAGGTATACTAACGGAATTTCAATTGCTATTACTTTGAATCTGTATGACAATTTTGGGGATTTCACAATGTTGGCTCTTTCTATTCAGGAGAAAGGAATAACTTTCCATTTTCTTTCTTTTTTTATTTATGTATTTAGTACAGGGTCTACAGAGTCTCACTTCACAGATCGGACTCATAGTGATTCTCCTGTTTTCAGCCTCCCAAGCTCTGGGATTACAGGCACACGCCACCATGCCCAGTCTCAATTTATGTCTCAGGGTGTCCTAGGGGTATGGCCAGCACAGCATAACAAGGATTGAACCCTAGACCCTGTATGTGCCTAAGCAAGCACTTTGATCCACTGAGCTATCTGGCCAGGCCTATATTCCATTCTCTGAAATCCTATTCAATTTCTTTTTTTCAGAGTACTATAATTTTCATAGTATGAATCTTTCTCTTCCTTTGTGAGAATGATTTCTAAGTATTTCACTTTTGAGGGTGTTAATATGAAAGGCATGATTTCCATAATTTTTCTCTCAGCGTATATTTGTTTGTGTATAGAAAAGGTATTGATTTTTAACATTGACTTTATATCCTGCTATGCTACTGAATTTGGTTATTAAGTCTATATATCTCTTAGTGGAAATTTTGGGGTCTTCTATATACAGAACCATGTCATCTACAAATAGTGATAATTTCACTTCTTCCTTTCCAATCATTATTCCTTTTATTTCTTTTTCTTGTCTAATTGCTCTGACTAATATTTCCAGAACTATATTGAACAGGCATGGTGGCAGTGGGCATCCTTGTCTCATTCCTGACTTTAAAGTGAAGACTTTCAATTTTTGTCCATTAAGTACAATGTTGTCTGTTG
>NW_004524724.1:6723949-6725044 GCF_000260255.1 Octodon degus
GTCTTTAAATTTTGTTAGCCTAACTTTTTTCAGTCCCCCTCCTTTTTTTTTTTTAACTACAGAGTCTATAGGGTCTCACTACATAGATAGGACTGGTAGTGATCCACCTGTGTTCAGCCTCCCAAGAGCTGGGATCACAGATGCGCGCCACCACACCCAGTCTCAATCTTTCAAGATTGTTGTCATTTCTTTTTTTACCTGAGAGATTATTTCTGATCTGTTTTCCTCCATAACCTGATGTAATTGTTTCTACAGTTGGCTATCATCTTAGAAATTTCAGGTGTGTGACTTCCACGTTCTTCTATGGCCTTGTCTCCTGGACTTGTTTTGGTGGGCTAGAGGTCTGAGCTTGCCTTTTGCTCCTTCCTTTTGTCATATTTGAAGTGATGGTAGATGGGCAGGGCATAGATCAGCAGGACTCTCAGGAGAGTGGGAGGCAGGGTAGGCTCAGCAAAGCTCCTGCTGTGTGGGTTCAACATGGTTTCTACCTCACTAAGGAGAGAGGGGTAAGCTGCAGTTCAAGAAGGATCCGATGACGATGAGTGCAGGCCGGAGATGCGCAAGGCTCTCTGGATGGTGGAATGGCACGGCACAGTGCTCAGCAAGGCTCCTGCAGGTCGCTGTGGTAGCCAGGACTCTTGCGTGGTCCTCAGGGCCAGGCGGGGCTACTGGACTCAGTAGACTCTGGTGTGAGGGCTGCGGGGAGCAGCAAGGCTGTACCACATCTTTTTTAAAATCCAGTCCTCAGTTGATGGGCATTTGAGTTGTTTTCAAAATTTAGTCACAACAAATCGTGCTGCTATAAACATGAGTGCATGTACATCCCTGTGGTATGATGCTTTCATTTCTTCTGGAAAAATCCCCAGAAGGGGACTAGCTGGGTCAGATGGAACCTCTGATCCTTGTCTTTTAAGGGATCTTTACACTGATTTCCACAGTGGTTGTACTAGTCTACATTCCCACCAACAGTGGAGAAGGGTTCCTTTTTCCCTACAGCCTCTCCAGCATGTTACTTGTTGACTTCTTTCTTTCTCTTATGTTTTTCTGAGAAAGGGTTTTGCTATGTAATTTAGGCTGGCTTTGAGCTCACTTTTT
>NW_004524724.1:6725809-6731676 GCF_000260255.1 Octodon degus
TTTGCCTCTTGTAATTCTTCCCCTGAAAAATGCTTTCATCTCAGATGCCCATTTTTTGATTTGGACTTTGAATTTTGGAGCCCTAATTTTTAAAGAAATTCTTTATATGTTCTAGATAGAAGTCCTTTGTCAGACAGCCAGTTGGCTAACATTTTTTTCCAATTTATGGGTTTTCTTTTCACTCTGTTGGTGATTTATTTTGATGTGCCAAAACTTTTTAATGAGATCCCAGTTGTTGATTATTTGAAGTATTTCCCATGCAGTTTGGTTTTTGTTCATGAACTCTCTGCCTTCCCCTACATCTTTAAGATTTCTACCTACTAAATATTTCTTGAGCTTTTTCACTGAGGGATGGGAGGAGAATTTTGCAGTGATGAGAGAATTCTGCATCTTGGTGATAGTGGCTTCTTCAGTGAGTACATTTGTCTGAATTTTGGGGAGCTATATAGGGAATTGAACACAGGACCTCAAGGTTGTCAGTAGGCACTGCACTGCGGAGCTATAGCCCAGCCTCTTTGTCAGAATATTAATCCACACATGGGCTGGTGGTGAAGGCGTGGAATGCTGACACTCTGGGAGGCTGAGGCAGGAGGATCATAAGTTTGAGCCTATGCTGGGCAATTTAACAATAATTGGTAGAGTCTATCTCAAAAAAAAATTAAAAATTTTGAATGTAGATAAGGGTTGGGAGGGGCCGGGGAGAGGGCTCAGTGGAATAAGTGCTTCCCTGGCAAGCACAAGGACCTGAGTTCAATCCCTGGTTCCACAAAAAAAAAAAAAAAGATAAGGATTGGGAGCTGCAGAAGCTGAAATTGATCCTGTGTGGGAGGGCAGGATGAGGCCTCACCTTTTAGCTAAGCTTCCTCAGTCTTGAGAAAAACATCAGATCTGGACTTAGTGGGCTATTAGTCACCATGCAACCTTGTATCTTGCAGCTTTGCAAAAGTATAAATAAAGGCCCTTAGTATTGTTCCGGGGTCCTTGCACCAACCAGGCAGACGAGCCACCACCTGACCCAGCTCTTGTACTCTTGTCTGTCTTTTCCTCATTCGGGCTGCCGTTTTCTCTTGGATAGAATGCATCACACTGAGAGACCAACAGGTCCCAACACATAACAGTGTAGGTGACTTCAACTGCAATATCACAAAAGACTAACTACATAACTAACAAAATAAGAAATGCATGTTAAATGGGTCAGCTCACTGTACTCAATTACTATCTCAGTAAGGTTCATTCACTAACAAAACAAAGGACCATAGAAGGTTAAATACTGCATGGTTTCCTAATAGGAGAGGCCCCAAATAGAAATAATTTGGAAAGCAAACTAAGAGAGATTAACATGTTAACATTATCCCTTAGTTATTGTAGACTGATCAGGCCCACAATCTCCCAAACTGGCATACACTGAAGGCTCAAATGAGTCAAGTGGTATGATCTTAAGGCTCTAGGAGGTTGAAAACCCTCTAACAGAATTTGAGATTCTCAGGGGGCTATGACAAAGATTGTCTCTGGGTGGCTGATATTCAGTTATCAAACAAGGGAGGGGGAATACTGAAGAAAGGCAGGAACAGCTCGAGGCTTCTCCAAGTAAGACAGTATAGTACTGGGGATCGAACTCAGGACTTTGCACTTGCCAGGCAAGCATGCAGGCTGCTGAGCTATCTCCCCAGCAAGACATTACATTAATTTAGGAGAACTATGTTATCTCCAGGAGTGAGATGCCTCCAGCTACAGTCTTTATCCAGTTAACTGGGGTTTGAGCCAGGTGACCTTAGCTGTGGCCTTAGACGGGGGGGCCGAGGCAGACTCATAAGGAAACATGAAAAGCCAGATGGTTAAAATCTTGCTCAGAACCACTTCCTGGCTGTCTCCATCAAGAGACAAGGTTAGCAACAAAGGGAGCTGGTGTGGGGCTCACACCTGAGATCCCAGACCTTGGGAGGCTGAGGCAGGAGGGGCATGGCAAGTCAAAGGCCAGGCCTTGCCTCAAAAGCAAACAAACAACAACAAAAAAACCCAAACAGAAAGAAAAAGAAAGAAAAGGAGGTAAACCCTGTGATAGGTTCTCTCCTGAGAATAGACTGCAAAATTATCACGGCCCTGATTGAACATGGCTGAATCCCCCAAAAACAACAGCTTGTCTTGCCAATGACCACTCCCTCCTCCTTTCTCACTCTGGCCCTGGATACAACTTCCTTTTTACTTTCCCAGAGCACTCAAGGGAGCCTCCAATTAGCTCTTTGTGTCACTGAACCTGCTCCTTAGAAGCCCACAAAATCTCAGCCTTCCATTGTGTCAGGTCAGAGGATTCCCGTCTCCCTGAGATCTGTGGTCAGTCTTCTCCGTGTCCTCAGAGTTAACAAAGCCCCCCCCCCCTTTTAACTTCTGCTTCTCTGCCATGTGGGAAAAGCCTACCACTCTTGGCACCAGGCTGTCACTGGCATCGTGGGCTCCTGCAGGGCTCTGGTCTGACGCCCCCTGAAGGGTCTGCACAGAGCAAGGCTGAGACTTGATTTTCATGTTCATTTGCTTGTGTTTTAGACCATTGCCCAGCCTGGGCTGGAACTTGTGACCCTCTTGCCTCAGCCTTCTGAAATGCAGGATTTCAGGCCTGCGTTATTGCAGGGCTTTACTGTTGTAGGCAGCTGAGTTAGATAGAAATATTATAGGCAGTTAGACAGGGTCAGGCCCTCAAGGAGACAAGATAGAAGATGAGGTGACTTTGCAACTTGGAAGAGACAGACCCATGTGGGCCACACCTCAAGACCAAGACAAAAAGAGGAAACACAGCTACATCCTTCCCTAGGGATGAGCATCAGGGATTGATATTCTAAATAGGTATCAGTCATCTTGAAAGAGCCCAAATGAGTCACTAGCCCAACCCCAACAGGAGGAGACCCTGTTCCACATTCTTGCCCGCTTGCTACAAGACTCATTTCTTCATTTGGGCCTGGATTTAATCAATTTTACCTGAGCAATGGTGCTTGTAATCTCATTGGTTGACCCTAGTTTTGTCCCACCTCATGCTCACCTAAGCAAGTTCCCATGTCTTCTTCACCACCTTAGACCCACCTCACTACATGGTTTTCCTCTATAAAAGTCCCTGGAAGAGACAACTTCCCAGGGAACAACCCACTCGGGCCCCCCTCCTGTTCCTCTCTTGGACAGCTTTCTTTCTCTCACTAAATATATTCTGCTCATAACCTCCATTTGTTCTTGTTATGGTTTGTGTCCCCCCAAAGCCTCATGCAGTCTTGGGGCAGCTTCTGGAGTTTGTGATTGATTATTGTTGGTGTGGATGCTGAACCTGCCCTAGGGCAGGTAATTTGCATTATAATGTGAGGCCAGAAGAGAAGCCAGCTGCTGGAGCTGCTGCAGCCCCTCCCTTGTGCTCTTACCCTGAAAGGTTGCCCTCTGCCATGTGCTGCTCTGCCTTGGAGCCAGCTGAGTGTAGACTGAAACCTCCAGTAACTGTGAGCTAAATAAACCTTTCCTTCCTTCATTTTGAGTGTTGTGTATTTGTCCCAACACCGAGAGAAGAGTAACTAAGACAGTTTCTAAAATTCACTCCTCAGGCTGGTGAGATGGCTCAGTGGTCTAAAGCACCTACTTAGAACAAGCTAAGCTAAAGCACAGAGACCGCGGTTCAATCCCCCAGCACCACATGCCAGCCAGCCCCGCCCCCTGGTGGGCTGAGCTGGCCACACACACACACACACACACACACATAAATAAAATTTAAAAAAAGACCTATATAGCAAAAAATGTAACTTAAGAAAAAAAATAAAATTCATTCCTCGGTTTTGGAGAACACAAACTCATGCAGGTCAGGTCCAGAGATCATTTTTCCTTATGTCATTTCAAGGTTTAGGCAAGCATGCAGGCTGCTGAGCTATCTCCCCAGCAAGACATTACATTAATTTAGGAGAACTATGTTATCTCCAGGAGTGAGATGCCTCCAGCTACAGTCTTTATCCAGTTAACTGGGGTTTGAGCCAGGTGACCTTAGCTGTGGCCTTAGACGGGGGGCCGAGGCAGACTCATAAGGAAACATGAAAAGCCAGATGGTTAAAATCTTGCTCAGAACCACTTCCTGGCTGTCTCCATCAAGAGACAAGGTTAGCAACAAAGGGAGCTGGTGTGGGGCTCACACCTGAGATCCCAGACCTTGGGAGGCTGAGGCAGGAGGATCTTTGGGGTTGGAGCCCAGCCTGAGCTACATGGTGACTTCGAGACTCGAATTTATTTGGTGCAGTGTTGCGCAGCTTGGACTCATAGTGATTTTTCTGTCTCAGCCTCGCCTGCGCTGGGATTACAGGCATGTACCACCAAGCCAGGTTTTGGTGACCCGCACAGCATGCCTTGGATTCTGGGGGGGGGGCGCACAGCATGTGACACTGGGGATCGAACCTGGGTCTTTATACTTGCCAGGCAGGCACTTAGACTACTGAGCTATCTCCCCAGCCCTTGGGCACTTTTTCACTGTAAAATGAGTATGAGGCCAGTCTGGACTAGAGTGAGATCCTGTCTCAAAAACAAAACACCCCTACGACAACAGGCTCCTGTAGGCCCAGGTATTCTCCTTCTTGGTAACTACCCCTAGGAATTAAAACATCATACCACATCATGTATGGATACTTATAGCAGCAGTTTGTCACAGCTGAATTTGGGAAACAGCCCAAAGGCTCATCAACTGATGAATGGATAAAAAAGACGTAGGTTTTTTTATTTTTTTAATACAATGGAGTACTACAACACGAATGATATTGAGACATTTCTGGGTAAAATGATGGACCTTTAGACCATATTAAGTGAAATAAATTGGACCCGCATGTGTAAGTAGTGTATCATTTCTCCAGTGTAAGAAACTGAAGATTTGTTGTTGCTGTTGTTTTTTAAACGGAAGTTTAAAGAACCAAAATGTACAGTAGATATTGTGAAATGGGAAGAGAATGTTCAAAGGAAGAGGGGAACTAGGGCAGTGGGAGAGTGAAATGAAGGGAAAGAAAAAAATGAGAAAAAAAATGGAAACAAAGCTTTTGTAAATGGGGGGAGGCATTAAAGAGAAGAGTGGGGAGAAAATAATCTGGTTATAGCATGTCCAGGAGAAACTACTTATGACGAACGTGAACATTATGTATCATTAAATGTACCAATAAACTTAAGTAATTAAAAAATGGAGTTTTTGCATTTGATTGTGTGAACCTGAAAGCCCCTAGCGGTACCGGTGCCTCCAACGAAACACTGGGTTCCCGCGTCAGAAGAACCGCAGGTCTGCGGGCTCTGGACACAGCGCAGCGCAGACAAAGCGTCCGAGGCCGGCTCGACGCCTCGCGGGCCGGGTCAAGCGCGGACTCGGGACGGAGCTGCCCTCCTCACCGTGCGCCCCTCCCCGAAGCCCGGCGCGGAGCTCTCCATAAACCAGCCACCTCGGGGAACGGAGAGAGCGCGGGGCTGGGAGGAGCCGGCCGATCAGAGGTGCGCCCCGCACTTCTGACGCTTTCACGAGATCGCCGGGCTGTCCTGGCCACTGTCGAACGCCACCAGCCTGCAGCCGGGCGGGAGTCGCCGAAGGCGCCAAAATCCCGCGCGCTGCTCCCCGAGTGGGCGGGGCTTGGGGCCGGGTGGCCACAGGCCTGGGGGCGGGCTCATGGGCGGAGCCTATGATGGGCGGGGCCTCGGGCTCTGGCTAGCCGCGGACCTCAGGCAGGGGCGGGCTTAGGAGGAACCAGTGTGGGGGCGGGGCTCGGAGTCCCGGCCCGAAAGCCGGCGCTGCAGGCCGGGGCGGGGCTCGGGCCAGGAGGCGGGACCCTGCGGGCGACGGGGTGGGCGGGGCCTGGGCTGGGGTTAGGGACCTGCGCGCAGCT
>NW_004524724.1:6733296-6734598 GCF_000260255.1 Octodon degus
TGTGTCCCCGGATGCCAGACACCTGAGCAGCTCCAGCGTCAGGCCGCGCCGCCCGACCTGATCCATGCTGAGGTACCGCTCTGACTTTCTGTGTGAGTGTGATAGCTGAGCGCCAGTCCTGTCTGCAGTCAAAGCTTCAGATGGAAGCCGGGTGTGGGGGTGCACAGTTGTAATCTCAGCCCTGGGGAGGCTGAGGCAGGAGGATCTTTGGGGTTGGAGCCCAGCCTGAGCTACATGGTGACTTCGAGACTCGACTACATAGTGAGATCCTGTCTTAACCTCCCCCCAAACAAAACAACAAAAAATAAAAAAAAACCTTTAGGTATAAAATGTGTGATCATGGGTTTCCGAGAGGCTATCTCATCAAATTGGAAATTTCTCAACATTTCTATTTTTGAGTTACTGTGGACCTGTCTGTATTTTGTTTGATTTTCTTTTTTGTGGTACAGGGGCTAGAACTACAGATCCTGTGCTTGCTAGACAGGTGCTTATGCCACAGAACTATCTCCCTGCCCCTTCTCCCGGCCCCCCCCCCCCCTTTATTTTTAAAGACAGGGCATTGCTGTATTGGCCTGAGGTTGTGGCAGTCCTGCCTCAGTCGCCCGCAGTGCTGGGAGTTCTTGCAGGTGTGCCTACTGCAACCCAGAAGCTGCTTGCATTGAACAGAAGTCTCTCCTTTGCCTTCTGTTTTGCTTGTGCATCACGGGGGGCCCAAAACAAGGGCACCCCTTTCCCTTTGGTATTCCTGTGTTATTTGAAGATCATGAGAACCTCTCTTCGTTCTTGTGTCTCTCATCTTTAGGGTGTCGTTTCCACCTGGTGTGCCGTCTTGGGCAGCTTTTCCCGGGTGGAGTTATTTTATAGAGTGCACCTGAGATGTGTGACGTTCACTCCCTCCTTTTCAGCCAAGTATGGGGGTGAAGACCTGGCATTCCAGCACTGGAGGCTGAAGTAGGAGGACTGTCAGGAGCTCAAGGCCAAGCTAGCAGTTCCCTGTTTCCAGACAAAAAAACAAACCACCGATTAGAAAAGTTGTCATTCTTTTTGTGGGCCGTGCCTGCTGAATTGGGCTTTGCAGAGAGTCAGTCCCCACCTTTGGTTCTCCTTGGTAGTGTTGGTCAAGTTGGAATTTCTTCACAATGGCTGCTAATGTGTTCTGATTTCTAGATCTTTGGTTTTGCCAATAATTACTGGGAATTAAGACGGTGCCGACCAAAACTACAGAAACTGAGGAGACTTCTGATGGAAAACACCTATGAAGGGCCTGACAGCCCAAAAGAGGTGGATTCGAGTCACTCCAAG
>NW_004524724.1:6735618-6755608 GCF_000260255.1 Octodon degus
GTAACTCAGCTTGTGGATTCGGAATCCTGGTCTTTTGGCAAAGTCCCATTGAATGTTTGCCTGCAGGAACTGGGTCCGCTGGAGCCAGAGTATGTATCTTCATTCTTAGTCTTGCAAGGGAAGGAAGTGCTTTTCCAGCTTGGAATGAAACTCAGGCCATGCGTATTTTGATATCCTAGAAAAAATCTTGGGCCGGGGAGATAGCTTAGTAGAATAAGTGCTTGCCTGCCAAGCACAAGGTCCTGAGTTCAATCTCTGGTACAACAAAAGAAAAAAAGAAAGAAAAGAAAAAAAACTTAAAAATTACAACCAAGGAAGGATTTGGGGAGTGAATTTGTATCATTTTTTTGTCATAAAAATACATATTATTACTTTCGAGCTGTTTTGTTTTTTGTATTTTAGGAAAGGGTCTACAGGGTGCTCAGGGTCTCACTCCTAGATCGGACTCTCGTGATACACCTGGTTACAGCCCCCAAGAGCTGGGATTACAGGTGTGTGCCTCCACACCCAGTCTCAGTTGCCTCTCAGCAGGCCCCAGGGGCGGGGCTGACACAGCAGGCCTGGGGATTGAAGCCCTGGCCCCTCCTTGCAGGCGCTTTAATCCACTGAGCTATTTGGCTGTCCCTCGAGCTGTTTTTATTAATATGCTCATATTTCCTATAAAAATATGTGGCCTGGGCTTGACACCTAGCAGCCTCCCAGTGTATATTTGTCCTCAATTACTTATTTATTTGGTACCGGGTCTCACTATGCACCTCAGACTCATAGTGATCCTCCTGTTTTCAGCCTCCCCAGTGCTGGGATTACAGGCCTGTGCCACCACATCTGGTATGGGGCTGGCATGGCATGTGGTGCCAGGGATTGAACCCTGGTCCCTGTGCTTGCCTAAGCAGCCGCTTAGTTCGCTGAACGATCTCGCCTGCCCTAGTGCTCAATTTAAATAAAGTCCTGTTTAGCATTTAAGTAGTGCAATACTTCAAGTCTCAGACTTGTATCTTAGTCTGCAGTTAGAAATGAGATTTAAGGCCGGCCAGATAGCTCAGTGGATTAAAGGGCCCTCCTAGGCAAGTGTAGGGACTGGGGTTTGATACCCTGCCTGCCCTGGGTGGGGGGAGGGGCAGGGTACACTGAGACAGCCATTGAGACTGGGCGTGGTGGTACACGCCTAGAATCCCAGCGCTTTGGAGGCTGAAAAATAGGATCACTGAGTCTGACCTTTGTAGTGAGGCTCTGTAGATGCTATCCTAAGTACGCTAAAGAGGAAAAGATTTCTCTGGGGATGGAGCTCAGTGGTGGAGTGCTTGCCTGTCTAGCATGCATGCTGCTGTCAGTTCAATCCCTACTACCACCCACATACACACATGCAAAGGCAATGAAGTTTAGAATACACTGCGTGACGGCCTGTGTATCCGTCAACAGATGAACGAATAAACAAAGCAGGGCATTTATACACAATAAAGCACTGCTCAGCCACAAAGAAGAGGAAATCTGAGTCATATGTAGGAAGCCGGATATACCTTGAGACCATAATGTTAACCAGACACAGCCTGTTGTTTGTTTTTCTCTTATGAGAATCCCAAAGTGTCAACAGAAAAGCAGAATAAACAGTAGATAGAGGAGCCAGGCCTGGAGGCACACACTACAACCCTAGCATTCTGGGTGGAGAGGCTGAGGCAGAAGGCTCTTCATAAGTCTGAGGTCAGCTGGGCTACATGCTGGGTTCAAGACCAGCCTGAACTGCATGCAGAGACCCTTGTTAATAGAAGTGTAATGGGAGGGAGACCAAGAATGAAGGGAAGAGAGAAGATGAACAGAGCATTAAGTTGGGTTTTTTTATTTTTTGGAGTAAGTTGTTTTATGTGCAGGTCTCGACTTCCTGCGAGGAGTGTTGTCACTAAGTTTTGCAAGTATGGACCGATAAATATGGGTGCTGGGAAAAAAATGAATAAAGAATACCTAGTTGGGCTGGTGAGATAGCTCAGTGGACTAAGTGCCTGCTTAGGCAAGCACAGGGACCAGGGTTTGATTCCCAGCACCACATGCTGTGCCAGCCCCGCCCCCAGGGCATGCTGAGACAGCGGCTAAGACTAGGGGTGGTGGTGCATGCCTCTAATTCCAGTGCTAGAGAGGCTGAAAACAGGATCGCTATGAGTTTGAGCTGTGTAGAGAGACTTTGTACCAAATACATTTTCAAAAGAATACCTAGTGTCTCAGTTACTTTTCGTTGCTGGGACAAACACCTGACACTCAGAGAAGGAAAGGTTTATTTCAATAAGCTCAGTTGCTGGAAGTTTCAGGCCATACTCAACTGGCTCCAGAGCAGAGTGGAACATGGCAGAGAACAACCTTTCCTAGAGGTGGCAAAGAGCAGAGCGCAAAGGGAGTGACAGCAGCTTGGCAGCCAGCTAGCCTCTGTCCCCCTTACAGTGCAAAGCAAATTACCTAATTACTTGCCCAGGGCAGGTGCAGCACCCACACCCACGATAATCAGTCACACCCCAGAAGCCGCCCGTCCACTGCATGAGGCTTTGGGGCACTTACAAACCGTTAACACCTAGAGAGAATGGATCACCAAACTAATATACAGTGAGATAACTTTTCAAATTGGTTTTATTTTTCAGGGAGATGATAGAGCACTGTCTTAAGTGTTATGGACGGAAATATATAGATGAAGGTAAGTGGGGAAGTATGCTCCTGGCGTTGAACTGCACGCTAAAGCTGGTGTGCTCGTGTGGGGTGAGCTGGTGTTGACAGTAAGACCTTTAGGACTGGGAGGGAGGGAGGCACTGCCTTACTTTCATGTTGCCGACAAAATACCCACCGCCAGAGTGAAAGGAGAGATTTATTTTAGCTCACAGTTCGTAGCGGTTTCAGTTGGCCAGCTCAAGGCCCAGCAGCGTGGTAGAGGAGGAACAGTCCTTGGCAGGGCAGGCGGGAGGGAGGCAGCAGTGCAGTGAGCCTTCTTTTCCCTCTTACTGCATCCACGCTACCTGCCAGCTTAATGGTCGATGCCCCCCCATGCTGAGTGGAGCGTCTGTCTTCAATAAATCCATCCAGCAACACCCAGAACCACAGTGAACCAATCAGTGCAGTAATAGAGTGTTACACAGCCCGAACCCCAGAATCACACCCACAATCCCAGCTGTGAGTGCATGGGGCTTGGGGGACATCTGGATACAAGCCCTAGCAGCTGGTCATGCTAAGAAGTGGTGCTGTGGAGGAGGAGCAGGGACCCGTGGAATAATACGGGGCTCTCTGATGCAATTCACAGGGGAAGTTTATTTTGAGCTGAGCCCTGATAAGATTTGCCGTGCCACTGCCCAGATGCTGCTGCAGAATGCAGTGAAGTTCAATCTGGCTGAGTTCCAGGCAGTGTGGCAGCAGAGTGTCCCTGAAGGGATGGTGACCAGTCTGGACCAGCTCAAGGTAACCCCGTCTGGCCTGCTGCATGGTCCCCAGGTCATTGCTACGAGGCCTGAAGCTGAAGGGGAAGCTGCTGGATGCCCGTCAGGAGTACAGGGAGACAGGGACAGGAGGGGTAGGGATGTTCCCAAGAAAGGAGGGCCAGGAGTCTAGGAAGGAGCCCACTGGACTGGGGGGACCGACCCCTGGAGCCCTCTAGAATCTGGGGGTGACAGAAGCCAGATTGCACAGGGAATAGAAGTCATATATAAAAGAACAGTGTGGTGGTGCATACCTGTAACCCCAGCACTTGGGAAGCAGAAGCAGGATGGTTGTCTTGAGTTTGAGGCTAGCCTGGGCTACACAATGAGTTCAAAGCCAGCCTGGAATACATTGCAAGACCCTGACTCAAAAAAAAAAAAAAAAAAGGCTAATAGCTATTTTAAAGAAATAGACTATTATAGGGGCCGGGGAGATGGCTCAGTGGAATAAGCGCTTCCCTGGCAAGCTCAAGGGCCTGAGTTCGATCCCCGGTTCCGCAAAAAAAAAAAAAAAGAGACTATTATAAATCTCTTAGTAGTTGTAGTTTTGTGTCAGTTGTGAGGCTGGCATTTCCTTGGGCTGAGTTTAAACAGTGCACCCCTAAGTGAATGACCCGCCCTTTCCCTTTCCTTTCTTACAGGGGTTAGCGCTGGTGGACAGACACTCAAGGCCAGAAATCATATTTTTGCTGAAGGTGGATGATTTACCTGAGGGAAATCAGGAACGTTTTAATGCTCTGTTCTCCCTAAGGGAGAAGTGGACAGAAGAAGACATTGCTCCCTACA
The DNA here is from genome assembly GCF_000260255.1 of Octodon degus. NCBI lineage: Eukaryota > Metazoa > Chordata > Mammalia > Rodentia > Octodontidae > Octodon > Octodon degus. The sequence goes on from NW_004524724.1 coordinate 6,739,848, forward strand.
TCCAGTGAGTAACTGAGTAACAGTTGTTTTTTGTTTTCTGAGACAGGGTCTCGCTATATAGTCAGGCTGGCCTCGACCTCTTGTGTAGCCCCGGCTGGCCTCTAAGTTGTAGAGGTCCTCCTGCCTCAGCCTCCTCGGTGCTGGGATTACAGGCCTGTGCCACCACACCCTACAAGGGCGTATTTGGAGTTAGTGACCTCCCTTTATAGGAGCTGGGTGTTAGTCTACCTAGTGAGTCCATGGAGATATCTAATAGCAATCTCACACCTGCTCCTCAGTGAACAGGGCTGCTAACCTCAAAGCAAGCTCTTCCTTAGTATATGAAAACACATGCAGCGTTACTCAAGTGAAGCTGCTGGCAGTCTTGTCGGTGCGGGCTACACTGCTGGGATGAGCAGCCTACAGGGGTCCTGACTCAGGACCGATAATTCATTAAAGGGATGGACTTCAAGACAGCTTTTGGGGCCGACAGAAGCTTTTCTTGTAAAGAGGAAGAGGAAGCAGAAAGCTGTTCCACAGATGGTGGGCGCTCTGGAAGGATGGATGGGCCCTTTGTCACTGGCGTCTTTTGGGTGGGAGAACCCGCCCTCCTGGAACTTGTCACAATTTGATTGGCTGCCTGGGCTGTCACAGATGGTCCCAGGCTATGGAACCCTCACCAGCTCTGCAGCTTGTGTGCATATTCCCTTTGCTGGTCCTTAGGCCTGGGATCCGTGGGATCCGCAGGTTGCCGAGGAGGAGCCGTATGGTCCCAGCAGCTTAGTGAGTGATGGAAGGAAAGAACGGGGAAGCTCGTGTGTCAGGCACTCCCCCTCGAGTGAGTGCACATGTAGAAGTGCACAGGTGTGCGTGTACACCAAGGAAGAGCTTGGAGGCCGGGAGGGCCATGGTCCTGGTTTCCCTGCCTCTGGCTTCTCCGGTTGCTGATGAGTCCTTACACCAGCTGTGCTGGGGGCAGGTCAGGAGAGGGAAGCTTTTTTCTTTGTACCAGGACTTGAACCTAGGACCTTGCGCTTGCCAGGCAGGCACTTGTGCAGCTGAGCTAAATCCCTGGCTTCCAGGGCCCTTTAAACGTCAGGTTTTTCTCTCCCTCTACCCTTGTAACTACTCCCACAGGAATCCCTCCAGTCAAGCTTAACAGGATTCACCAGGAACCTATTGAGGCCCTTAATCTATTTTTCCTGCCTATGAACCACCTTTCCTGTCCTCAGCTACTAAGGAGGCTGAGGCAGGGCTGTTGTGAGCAGAGTGTAGGAGAGTCTGCACAATGAAACAAGGCCTCATCGCAGACAGCAAGGCCAGGCGCCACCTTCGCCCTTCCCCTCCCCACGAGCAAGTCCTGTTGTCATCTTGGGTCTGCCTCTGAACTGGGCTGCCGTCTTCTACCTTTGCTCTTCCTTTGCCTCTTCCCTTCTCCATCCTGCTTGTGTTTCCCTTGCAATGCCGTTGCCAGGGCAGGAGCCCAGGGCCTCACTGCCTGGCCTGTGGCCTCCACTGCCTTGGGTGTGTGCACCCTCCCCGTCATGGCCCCATGCTCTCTCCTCTGTGGTCGGTGGAGAGGGCGGCTGCTCAAGCTTACACCGCAGCCTGGGCTCGGGTTCTCTGGCTTCACACTCTGGTGGCAGGGCTTGTATTTTTGACTTGGAGATTCAACTAAGACTTACAACTACTTGGGTGTGGTAGGCACTCTTGAAAACTCAGCACTCAGGAGGTTGAGGCAGGAAGACTGCTGCAAGGTTGAAGCTAGTGTTAGTTGGAAGGCCAGCGTAGACTGTGTAGCAAGACCCTGTCTCAAAAATTAAAAAAAAAAAAAAAAAAAAAAAAGACTTCAACCCCTACTCTGTTTCTCCTGTGGACACATGTTCTTATGCCCACTGGGAAGACGGATTTGGGGGAAGAGACAAAATAACTGGCACTGTTGTGCTCTAACGTTCATGCTGTTCACCTGGGTTTTCTGGTTGTTTCCGCAGAGACCTATGTGGAGAGAAGCAGACGATAGGTGCCTTGCTCACTAAATATTCACGCTCCTCTGTGCAAAATGGGGTGAGAGTGTACAACTCCCGCAGACCTGTTTCTTAGCACAAAGTCCTCTTTGGGACCCACTGCTTTAGGAAGTGTTGGACGTAGACTCCGACTCTCTTGTGTACTTTTACTCCCGACCGCGAAGCCCCATTCCACGAAGGCCTCCGCTTCCTCTGCTCCTCCGGTGCCACAGGACCCTGGCGCATCCTGCACATCTGCCCTGTGGGAACAAGGCACAATAAAGCGCTTCCTGCTTAGCGTGCCTCTGATGTCTGTGTGGCTGCATTTCTAGGGTTTTTGGATACAGAATTCCATTAGGATTTGATGTTCTGGTTATTAGTACCTTGAGACATTTTTTTTTTAAATGTATTTTTAATTTTTTTGTATTTTTAGGGAAGGGTCTACAGGGTGCTCAGGGTCTCACTACTAGATCCTACTTGTAGTGATCCGCCCGTTTACAGCCTCCTAAGAGCTGGGGGTGTGCGCCACCATGCCCAGCCTCAATTGCCGTCTCATCACGCGGAGCCAGCACACACACTGGGGATTGAACCCTGGTCCCTGTGCCCATCTAAGCAGGCGCTTTAGTCTGCTGAGCTATTTGGCCCTTGGAATATTTTTTGAGAGAGCTACATAATGGTAGTTTCATAGGAGAGGTTTATTCATAGCAGGCAGGCGAGGTAGTGTAAGCCTCTAATCCCAGCTCTTGGTGAGGCTGAAGCACGAGGATCCCGAGTTTGAGTCCAGCCTGGGCAACTTCAAGGATTTAGATCTGGTTTCAAAATAGAAAGCAAGGCTGGGATGTAGCTCGGCACAGACATCTGGAGTCCAGTTTGGAGTACTGCCTCCCCCCCCCCCCCCCGTCTATTCACTTACACGCCACTGAGCAAGTTGCTCTTTCCATTTTCCTCCCACGCCAGAAGTCACTGGGTACCACCAGTTTCTTACATTGCGTGTTCACACTGAAGCCTGAACTGCTCCCCGTTCCTGTGGTACCTCGCACCTATGCTTTGGATAGGACTGGTTTGGTCCTCAATGCCATGTGGAGAATCCTAGCGGAGTAGTGCTATTGGCTAAGAAGCTGCAAGCATTCAGCAAAGCCAGCCAGTCATGGTGACAGCCCTGGTGACACCAGGGCCAGCACACTAGGTTTTGCAATGCTTAACAGGCAGTGTTTTGGATTTCAGACAGGGTCTCACTAGCCCAGGCTGGCCTCAAGCTCAAGGGGATCCTCCTGCCTCAGCCTGTGCAGCGCTGGAATCAAGGGTTGAATTCTTTAGAGCTTTTCCTAATTTGTTTTAGACCAAAGTTCTGATTACCTTTAAAGTGGTCACTGAACTTTGTCACTGGGATGGCTGGAGGGCAGGCCAAGCTAAGTGAGGCTGAAGGTTTAAAAAGGTTAATGGAGGATTAATTCACAATGGAATTTTAATGACACACTCAAGTTCTCTTATTTTATGTACGTGAAAGGTGAACATGATGTTTCAATAAATTTTTCTGCATTTGTATGGATTATGGAATATACAGTATATAGTATTATACATTGTAAATGTACTGTGTGCTCCACATACATGATTTACATATACAATATATAATGCATATTACTGCATAGAGTCCAAAAAACATGTATATGTCAGGAAAAGAAAAACAAATATTTTAACCCTAAATTTATTTATTTTTGTCTTTTTTTTTCTGCTTTTTCTTTTTTTTTGGCAGAACCAGGGATTGAACTCAGGCCCTTGCGCTTGCCAGGGAAGCACTTATTCCACTGAGCCATCTCCCGGCCCCTTTATTTTTGTCTTTCTGAGACAGGGTCTTACTGTGCAGTTCAGGCTGGCCTTGAACTCAACTTTGTAACTTACCTAGGCTGGTCTTGAACTTGCAGCAGTCCTCCTGCCTCAGCCTCCCACATGCTAGGATTACAGGTGTGCACTACCACACCCAGCTTAACACTAAACATTCAGAGTGGTGCCCACCAGACTCCGGACACATCTGCACCATGCACTGCCGCCTGGGTAACCGCGGCCACGTTGTCCACTGGGACTGCTGCATGTACGTTTTCAGTCTCTTCCCTAAGGGTTGGCAGCACAGTGGTTTCCTGTGATGTGCAGCCCCCTGCAAGGTCCCCCAGATATAAAAGTCTGCAGGTGTCAAGTCAGGAGAGGGTTCAGGGAAACCTGATTGCTCCTCTCTGGCCCAGTCAGTGCCCTTGCCAATGCTGGTCCAGGTGGGCCCGCAAGGCTCTTTGGTAGTGTGCACCACCCCATCTGTCTCAGTTACTCTTCTTTTGTTGCTGGGACAAATACCCAATACCCAAAATGAGGGAAGGAAAGGTTTATTTAGCTCACAGTTAATGGAGGTTTCAGTCCATACTTGGCTGGCACCAAGGCAGACTGGCACATGGCAGAGGGCAGTGGTTCACAGGTGGAAAACAGCAAAACAGCAAGAGCAAAAGGGAGGAGTAACAGCAACAATGGCTGCAGAGAGCAAGTCTCCCTTAAATTCCATTCAGGCTATCTGCCCAGGCTGGGTGTATCACTCACACCCATAATCTCAGCAGTACTCAGACCCATAATCCCAGACTTGGATCATGAATTAATCACAAACCGTAGAACTGCGCCTCAATGACTGCATGAGACTTTGGGGGGACAAATGCGCACAAACCATAACATCATCAAAGGAGGAATTTGTCATTTCTGTTTGTGGATGGCATGTAAGGGGGAGGTGCGGAGAGTGTCCAGGCACCTTTGGCCTGTAGCTACACCTTCAAAGAAAAACAGACCTGTTAAGCTTGTCGCTGACAGCCACACCAGACATTGAGGTTGGGAGACCGCTGTGCTGTCTGTGAGTAGCTGCGTCGCTTCCCTTGACTACAGGATCTTCTGCATGAACTCCGCATCCTCACCTGCCATGTGTTGGAACCATTTGCAAAACTGGACCCTCAACTGGGGTCGTCCTCACTGATTGTGGGGACGGTCTCAGGATGTGAACCTGCTGCTTGGCTCTTCCTAGAATGCGACCGCATGCTCGGCTCACTGCTCAGCCCACCTCCTACTTGCACATATGTATGATAGTTATACACACATGATTATATATGTAAGAATGTAGTGTACATATGCCATGTTATATGCATGAGTATGTTACTATATGTATGAACACAGCTATATATATACGTTGTATATATTACTATATATGAAACTACTGTATACATGCATGTATTTGCGTAAGCATATTACTATATGAATGTAGCTGTACAATTATATGTATATTACTATGTATGTATGAATGTAGCTGTATATCACACACTATAACATTTAACAATATGAATACAGATTATAGATACATTGTATATATAGTACTATATATGAATATACTGTATATGAATTATGTGCACAAGTATATTACTATATGAATGTAGCTATACATGTTATATATAACGACATAAGTATGTAACTATATTGCATATGTTGTACATGTTACTGTATGTATTAACAGCTGTGCACACGCCAGTGTTACAGGTATATTACTGTATGTATGAACAAGTTGTATATCGCACATGTATGTTACTGTAACAGCTATACAATGCATATTACTATGTACATATGAACATGCTGTACATATACATTATATACATATGAATATAGCTATACATGTGCTATACATGTACCACGCAAGTATGAACATAACTGTATCACACATGTTGTACATGTTACTGTATGTACTAATATAGCTATACACTCATACCACGCGTTAGTCATATTACTGTATGAGCGTAGCTGTATATTGCACGTGATATGTGTTACAGTATGTATGCACATTGCTGTGCACACTACCAGGGCTACATGTATATTACTGTACACACAAGGCGTGGGAGCGCGCTGCCATAGCGCACACTCCCCGCAGTCTTCTCCGCGCACGCCTGGGCACCGACACGCCCACCCGCACGTGGCGCCCCACTGCGGGCGAGGACCTACGCAGCCCCCTCGCTCACCGTCAGACCTCCCCGCACGCCTCTGCGCATGCGCTGGCCGTCTTCCAAGCCGCGATGCCCGCCTTAGTCCGTCCAGGCCTCCCCGCTCACGCGCCGAAAGTTTCCCGCTCGCCAGCGCGGAGCGCAAACTCAGGACGACACGCGGACGCGGCGCTCCGCGTAGGCCCCGCCCACGCGCAGGGCTTCCGGGCGGCTTCGGCGCCGCCTCACTTCCGCTTACGCCTAGGTCAGAGGTCATGCGCAACATGGCGGCCTGCGGGCGCTCGGAGTGGTCGTGGAGAGGCGCGTCAGTGTGACAGGACCTCGGCCCGGCGGCGGCAGAAGCCGCTTCAAGGGGAACGTTTGAGGCGGCGGCGGCCGGAGAGGCCGGGCCGGGCGTCCAGGCAGCCCCGGCGGCGGGACGCGACCCGCACCGTGCGGTGCGGGAACCGGGAATGCGCCGCGGGCCCGCCCCATGCCGCCGACGGGATCCGAGCCCCCCAGGATGAACAAGAAGAAGGGAGACAAGGGCTTCGAGAGCCCAAGGCCTTATAAATTATAAGTATTCATCCCTTCCAGAGCTTTGGTTTAAGGCTCTTGTGCGATTGCCTGCCCCTGACCCCGAGAACCGGGAAGCCTGGCGGGAACCCCGATTCGGCTCCCTGTGGTGGGCAGGGTGTTTGGGGTGCGAAGTGTGGCTGATGCTGCCGCTTACTGTTGTTTTCTTTTTTTGGCGGAGCTGGGGCTCGAACTCAGGCCTTTGCGCTTGCCAGGGAAGCGCTTACTCCGTTGAGCCATCTCCCTGGCATCCGGTGCCACTTACTAATTTGCTTTGTAGGTTAGTCAGCCCCCCGTGCTTTCAGAAGAAATCTGTGCCTACGATTCTTGCCAGAATTAAGCAGATTATTCTGCCTTTACGGTTTATTCATTGGTTGTTTATGTAGTTTTTTTGGGACGGGGTCTCCCAGCCTGGCCTTGAATTAAGTGCATCACTCAGGTTGGCTCTGAACCGGCGTAGAACCTCCTGACTCAGCATTCCAAGTTCTGGGATGACAGGGCCCGTGCCACCATGGCCCCGCTTGTAGGATTTTAATTTTTTAAAAATCATGTATTTAGGGGGCCTGACCCTTAGCTCAGTTCTTTTAAGTGGCTGCTTCAACAAAGCAGTCAGGCTCAGGTTGCTGGGCTTCGATCCCCACAACTCAAGCCAGCCAAACCTGCCCTGAAGGCATTCGGAGCCAAAAAAAAAAAAAAATCATGTATTTATTTATTTCATACAGCGTCTCACTACACAGCTCAGACTCTTAGTGAGCCTCCTTTCTCAGCCTCCTCAATCCTGAGATTACAGGCCGGTGCGAACGCCTGGTTTTGGTGGCTGACCTGTTTCAGGCCGGCTTGGCATGTGGTACTGGGGTTTGAACCCGGGTCCTTGGCGTTTAGCAGGCAGGCACTTGGATCTCCGAGCTATCTACCCAGCCACAGGTTTTTTAAATGAAAAAAACTGATGTATGGTTTCCAGTTCCTTTGAACGTAGTCCTTATTTATACGGGAATGCGCATATACTTTCACTTAATAATAGTACTTTTTTTTCTCTCTTTTTTAATATACAACTCATCAGGTTGTCTGCATCAACAACATAAATTTCCAGAGGAAATCGGTTGTGGTAAGTTTATATTCGGAAACACAAAGAATAATTAATGTACCTTTCATGTCACATTATATTTTTCCAGATAATAGTGTTTCAAGAATAGGCATGAATTAGAACTCAGGTCCGACTTATCCCATAGCTGTATGTGTTGCCTCTTCAAGTATTCTCATTCATTTTTCTCTTTTCTGACTAAGATTTTTTCTTTTAATTTTATTTTGTGCAGTATGAAAGTCTGTATAACCAAGCATGTTAGCATTGTGCTTAAAACAAGAATAAGCCCATTGTGAAGTTTCTTTCCTGAAAAAGTTAAAAATTTGTATTCTGACAGGCATGACGTGTCTTCTGAAAGACCGCTTGTGTGTTCTGACCTGCGTGAACTGGTTTTGGTGGTATTGCTTTGTAGGGAAGTTTCGGATAGAGCATTTGAGATCTAGTAGCCCACGCACCATCTTTAGATGTATGGCTTGCTGATATAATTTGCTCTGGAAAATCATTGAGAACCTAAACATTTGATGTACTTTTTGAGAGCTACTTGTATTAAATAGATTAAAATCTTCAGGCCAGTTTTTCTTGAATAGCGTTACCAGTTTTCCTTTCATACTTGTTGCCCATGTCTGTATATGTTTCAGCAGCTGTAAACAAACAAATGACTGAACAACTTTTTTTTGATACATAGTCTTGTTAGTTAGTATTCTAGGCTGGCCTTGAGCTCACTAAGTAGCCCAGGCTAGTGTAAAATGCTCAGCGGTCCTCCTCCCTCAGCTTTCTAAGTGTGGAGCTTATAGGTGTGCACCACCACACCTGGCAAGAATAACCTTTCATAAGAATCACACAGTCTTTAGATTTATAAAGCTCCTACATTGTTCATTAAGTTCGATTTGCTCATTATGGCATTTCTTTTCGGCATATTCCTCATAGGTTACTATTTTCCTTGTATCTCATTGTGGGATACTTAGGAATAGCATGCTGTATAAATTGTGTAGGGTAAGTGAGAATATTGGGATGTTACAAAATTCAGGGGAGAAAAGGATGACGCTGTCAGTAATGATAGCATTAGTAAACTCCTGGAGTGAAAGGAGTTGACATGGTTACCTGAATTATAGTGACTGTTGAGTCCTGACTGTGTGTGAGAAAGATGCCTTAGATGTGTTAGAAAAGTGCGTGAGCCTTCCGTGAATGCTAGCTGAGGTAAGGCAGGCATAGAGGGTGCCAAGACACTCTTTCAAGGTGTGAGTGACTGAATCTTTGCAATAACCTCCTCACATGGATAATATTTTAATCCTAACTTTCTAAAGGATGTGCCTGAATGGAGGATAAGTATCTTACGGGAGTAGAAGTGTCATCAGAGACTACTGCCTTCTTGCAGTGGGCACAGGGGCAGCTTCAGCCTGGATGTCTGAAGTCTTATGGCACTAATTGCTGCAGTTCCTGGTAGTTGAGTTACTACTACTGTCTCGGAGCAGAGAATGGGCAGTCCAGATGGGTCTGCTCAGCCCTTGCTGCTGTAATATCCCTGACCCCATGGGACAGGGCCCAGGTGGCAGTGTGTCAGTTACTGATGTGTTGACTGTGTGTTGTGGGGCAGGGAAGTCGCCTCTGTCCTCCTCTCTGGGTTCTGTTTGTCTATGTCCCCAGTACATACTCTGGCTGCTAGCCCTTTTCAGTTTGGCTTAGGGACTGTGGGAATGTTTTGGGACCTGAGGCAAGTTGTGAGTTCTGAATCAAAACACCATAGCTCCAGGAAGGGTTATGTCCTTTTCTTTCTCCAGAGCAGATGGAGATCTGCTCACTCACTCCATTCACTCCAGGCTTACTCCAGGAACACCACTCCAGCACTGTGTTTGAAACTGGCCATGAGGCTGCACATCCCCGCTGCTGCACTTGAGACCAGTGCTGCCTGGACTTGAAGTTTTATTTTTCCAGTGCTGTGCAAAACCATCATAAGCCACCTGCATTTCCCGTTCCCAGGGCCCAGTAGTCAGGGTGCTGATGAGCACACAGGGAACGCACCGAGTGCTCATTACCACCCGCCATGGTGAGCCCAAGGGAAAGATGGAGAGAGGGAGCCCGGAGTTTGGGGGATGTGTTAGATCTAGACTGTAGCACCAAGTGTGAGCCTATCAGCCACAGATCTTAGAATTACTGGGCATGGTCCAGGCTCCCTCTGTCTGTCTTTCGCTTGGGCTCAGCATAGCGGGTGGTGATGAGCACTTGGTGGGTTCGCCTTAGTTTTCTGTAGGTCAGGAGACTACTTTTAAGCAACGCTAGCACTCAGGAGGCAGATGCAGGAGGCTTACATGATCGCCAGCTGCCAAAGGGACAGTAAGACTCCCTCTCAAGAAAACAGAACTACTACAGAAGGAAAAGAGCTTTCACAGGCTGGAAGTTGGCAGAAATGTGGTTGGATGAGGACTTAGAGTGAGCAGAGAAATGAGCCTTAGGAGGGCCAGGTCAGACCACAATGAGAAACCTCAAGCTCCGGTATAGCTGTGGGCTGGAGAAATGGGTGTGGGCTCCACCTCAGCGACAGAGGGGTTCTTCAGAGGGTTGCTGTGGTCCTGGGAAAGGAGTGAGCGGTAGAGGACCTGGGGTCAAGGAGCGTGGAGGAGCAGCAGCACTTCCACTTTGGCCATGTGCAGGGGAGCAGAGTGTCAGAGGGAACTGGAGGAGGAGGCGTGCAGGGTGTGAGCCGGCATATTGTGGCACAGAATACAGAGAGGGCAGAGGAATGCAACCTGGCCTGTTATGCAGACACTGGTGCTGACCCTAATCCCCTAACCGAGTGTTAGGGATTGAACCTAGCTAGGGCTTTGTAGTGCAACATAAATGCTCTACCTCTGCACAGCACCCCTGCCCCCCACCTTCTGTCTTAAATCTGTTCATGTAGTAATTCTCAGTTACCACAATAGTGCTGAAAGGTACACAGCATCATTATTCTTGTTTAACAGATGGGAAAACTGAGGCACAGAAACCTAGAATAACTGGCCTTAGGTCATTGATTACTATATGGTAAAGCTGGGATTAGGATTAGAAGGGAGGGCATTTACTCCAGAACACATGCATTGAACTGTAGCACTCTTCTGCCCTGGGTCTTTTCATGCTTTCCCATAGGACCTACCTCTTACAGCTCAGAGTAAAAGGTACAGAATAACACCTGGCCCTCAGAGTCTGTCAGGGTTACAAAACATCTGAAGTATCTGCTATCTAATATAGTGCCTGGCATTTAGCACTGGGCCCGCGTGAAATTTTATTTCAGTACGTCACAGTCCCTGTTGTAGCCTCTGAAATGTTACTATTTTATACTCTCCCATATTCTTCTGTATTCACTTTCTGCCACTGGAACAAAACACCTGTCACCAGCAATTGAAAGAAGTGAGGTTTATTTTGGCTCACAGTTCTCAGGGCTCAGTCCACAGTTGCTGGCTCCAGGGCAGAAACGACATGGTGAAAGGGCTCAGAGTGGTGGGTAGGGGGACAGCTGCTTAATCTTGGCCGCCAAGAGAGGAGGAGGAGACCCAGAGAGAAGGAAGGGCTGGGGACGAGATGACAGTGTTTCAGGTTATGTGCCTGGGACCTCCTTCCCTGGGCAGATGCCATCTCCTAGTAGCACAGTCTGCTGTGAGCTTAGCATGGATCAGTCTACTGATGAGTTTAGGGTCCCAGGAACCCACCATCCCAGAACCCCAAGCCTGAACATAGAAGTCTTTGGGGGATGTGTTAGATCTAGACTGTAGCACCAAGCATGAGCCTATCAGCCAGAGATCTTAGAATTACTGGGCATGGTCCAGGCTCCCTCTGTCCATCTTTCCCTTGGGCTCAGCATGGCGCGTGGTAATGAGCACTTGGTGGGTTCCCTGTGTGCCGTGTCTTTGACCTGTACTCAGTAGCTGCGTGCGCACAGCCAGTGTGGGGGAGCCCTGGCCCTGGGCTGCTTGCCAGGAGTCTCACTGTAGAGTTCCCGTGGTGCTGCCTTGCATGCACTTCTCATACTGTAGCTTCACTGTCCTGATTTACCTCTTGTGAGCTGACACATTGTTTGCTTCAGTAGTGTGCTGTACTGTTTTCTTCCCTCTGTGTCTGTGTGCATGCGTGTGTGCCTATTCAGGTAGTCTGTATCTTTTTTTTTTTTTTATTTAATTTTATTTATTTATGTGTGTGTGTGTGTGTGTGTGGCCAGCTCAGCCCACCAGGGGGCGAGGCTGGCTGGCATGTGGTGCTGGGGGATTGAACCGCAGTCCCTGTGCTTTGCTAAGCTTGTTCTAAGTAGGTGCTTTAGACTACTGAGCCATCTCACCAGCCCCAGTCTGTATCTTTTTATCTACCAATCTTGTGGCTTTGTTCCATTTCTGTTCTATAACTTTCTTCTTCCTCTTCCCTGTTTGGGTTCCAGTCTGTCCAGAAATTCTTATATTTGAGAGTACTGAGTCCTATTTTTGTAATAGCGTAATTTTTATTGATAGTTGTGTGAACCTCCAAGATGATAAGGTATTGCATAATTCTCACCAGTGCAGTCAGGAAGACAGTCAACATTGTATGGATGTCTGTGTGCACAGCTGTTTGCAGCATTACTTGTGGAGTGTAGTAATTTAGTAGTAGAAATCAAAGTAATTCTGCAGCATACCAGTCTTTATAAGGAAGCTCTTCATCTTTGTTTTCACAGGGATTTGTGGAACTGACTGTATTTCCTACAGTTGCAAATTTGAATAGAATCAAGTTGAACAGCAAACAGTGTAGAATATACCGTGTAAGGATCAACGATTTAGAGGCTGCTTTTATTTATAATGATCCAACCTTAGAAGTTTGTCACAGTGAATCAAAACAGTAAGTTGTGTGCTTCAAAAGTCAACATTTAATGATCTTATTGTTTATTCAACTAATGTTTCTTGACAGATTTTTCGCAGGTCATTGTTAGACTCAGAATTCCATTTTTGTGTTTTTGTAATCTGTTGGTTTACCACTCTGCGTATTTGGATCAAGTGATTTTGCTAATTCTCTACAATGTAGTGAATCATTCTTCTTCAGACAGAGTCTCCGTGTGTTGTTCAGGATAGCCTTGAACTCACTGTGACATGTAGGCTGGCCTTGAACTCACAGCCATAGTCCTGTGTCAGCTTCCACAGTGCTAGGATTCCAGGTGTGTGCCACGATGCCTGGCTAGGAACATGAAATTTCCTTAGCCATTTTCCCATTTCTAATTTTTTTTTAAGTAGTTACATAAATATTAAGTGTTTTTAGAAAAGTTAAGGATGTGATTCAGTAGTAGAGTACTTGCCTAGCATGTGCAAGGTCCTGGGTTCAATCCTCAGTACTCCTAAAAGAAAAAAAAAAATGGATAGTAATTTTCAGTGGCTGGAATGAGTACCATGCTTTTTAGACCAGAGACAGACTTAAAATATTCTCTGTGTGTTGATATTTTGAAACATGTTACAAAATATCTGCAACACTTTCAGCTACCTTAGAGGCCAGTCATTGTTTTCCAAGTTTCAGCAGCGTTCAGCTCTGTTGTTTCTGTGACTCTGTGTTTTGGGGTGTGTGCCAACTTTGGATCATAAGCTTGCTTTAGGGTTTTTGTTTTTTCTTGGAAAAATGCAGGAAGCAGAGCTTACGACATTGCTGGTACTGGGCAGATGCTGTCCCACTGAGCTGCATCCTGGCATTCCTTGTCTTAGTTAAGATGGCATTCTAGCCAGAATGGCGTCTGGGATCTTGCCTATGGCAGCAGTTCTCCCAGCAAGGTGCCCACAGGCACAGCCAGCCTTGCTCACACGTGTGTAGTAAGCTGCTGGCCTGCGGGCCTTCCCGGGGCTGGGGAGACAGTCGTGGCTTGAGGTCAGCGCAGTGAGACTTGGGGCAGGTGGGGAAGGAAGGTGTAGTTTTAGGAAAATGTGTGATCCAAGTTCATCATTTGTGTATAAGGTGTGATAGAAAGTACAGAGTCTGCCAAAAAAACGTGTCCATGTGTCCGTACTAGCGCATGCCTGCAGGTGCTTAGCCAGCACTTTGAGCGCCTCTTTTCATTGCAGAGGCCACAGGGAGCTTGTGTTAATCTCATGGTGTCTCAATAAATTTAGTATTATAATACACAAGTTTTACTTTTCCTGATACTTAAAATTTTTGCATGCTCTGTATGGTATTTAAATTTTTAAAAATTACTATAGTGAAAGGCATGGCAATTAGTCGCACCCCCTGTGGAACATGCTTATTTCACTGTTCTTGTTGCTCTGTAGAGCAGTTCTGCATATCCTCATTTACGCTATTGGGGCTGCCTGCATGTCCTGAATCTGTTCAAAACATGCCCCTTTCATGGCCATTTTGACTTTGGTGAAGAGCTGTGTATTAGTTACTCTTCTGTTGTTTCTGGGACAAATACCTGACACTCAAAATGAGGGAAGGAAAAGTTTATTTAGCTCACAGTTACTGGAGGCTTCAAGACACTGGAGGAGAGGCTGGGACACTGCTGCGTCCAGGATGAGCCTCGTCACATCTCTCAGAAAGCACAGGCTAGCTTAAATAGCCAGTTTAACTATTCATGCCCCTCGGGCCCCACCCCTCAGACTCCACCCTGGTCCTCTGGCCCGCCCCTCAAGCCACCTGCTGCTCCTCCAGCTGCGTCTGCCCCATAACTTACATGAGGCTTTCGGGGGACAACTAGATATAAACGATAACAAGCCAGAAGTCTCAGTGTTAGATCCAGGGATATGTTTATGAGACTGCCTTTCTGGAACATGTCACCGGGCAGCAGAATTCCTTGTCACACCTTCTAAACTACTCACTCGCTCACTCATGTGGGCTGTCAGACTCAGGGATAAGCTAGGAGAATGGTGTTGCGCTCTGAGCTAGTCCTGTAACTTCCCATTTCACAAAAGCCAATTGTTGAAGTTAGGTTGCTTTTGTATCCATGCTTCTGGAAAAAGGTTGATAGAGAGTCATCTCCCTCAGGAGGAGAAATCTGTTTGTGGGTTGTTGCTGCTCATGAAGCAGAATAATCTGTCACTGTGCAGCTGCGAGGCCAGTGGGCCGCTAGGCCTTTGTGAAAATGAAGTTAACTTTGCTGGTTTATCTGCATGAGCTCGCACAAATTGGAGGGGTGCCTCGTCACTTTGGTGTTCTGACCAAATGCAGTCGTAAGAGACAGTCTTCCCCAAGGCTAGGTTAAGAATGGGGAAACTTAGAGTATATTTTACAGCTCTTGCTTGCAGCTAAAGGCAGCCTGTTGGGCATGTTACTTAGTAAATGCTTGAATTCTTTTGCTTTCTTGCCTGGCGCTAGAATCTGGTGTTTATCTATTCTCTGACTTGTTCCAAAGGGGTTTGCAATTTGTTTCAGATTTTATTACAAAAGCGTTTTTAAAAGTAGCTAATAAAGTTAGCATGAAGAGGAAACAATAAAAGTCAGTGGTGTACACTCTTAAGTTGCTCAATTCTGGGCAGGTTTGTTCCTGAGACTTCTGGTTGTCATAACAAAGAGGGAAACAGTATTTTTTTTTAAATGAGGCTCCAAAGACACAAGACAGAAACACACCATTTAGAAGAAATACTGCTGCTTTTCCTGGCAGTTGGACACAAGCGGTGTCTCCCATGGGTGACCTGAGTGTCCCTAAGGGACCCTTGGTAAAGGCAGATGGGGAAGGTCTTGACATGTTGCTCCACTGTGTTCTTTCTGAAGTGAGTTTCCTTTAGTGAACCTATAAAGTTTGCAGTGAAGTGATTAACTATATAGAGATGCTTTGAAATTCAGAACACAACTTCAGGTTCGTTGCTCATATTTGATCTTTGGTACATTTTAGTATCTTACAGATAGACCACTATCCCACCCACCACATTTTCCTATTTTTTATTTTAAATTTTGTTTTATTTTTGGTCTTTTTGACACAGGGTTTCACTCTGCAATTCTGGCTGGCCTTGAACTCACTTTGTAGCCCAGGCTGGTCTCAAACTTGTGGCGATCCTCCTCCCTCAACCTCTCTAGTTCTGGGATTACAGGAGTGAGCCACCATGCCCAGCTCCTTATTTGTTTTAAAGTTGGAAGTCTAGGGCTGGTGAGATGGCTCAGTGGTCTAAAGCACCTACTTGGAACAAGCTTGGCAAAGCACAGGGACCGCGGTTCAATCCCCCAGCACCACAT
>NW_004524724.1:6755913-6769074 GCF_000260255.1 Octodon degus
GCCCCAGTGCTGGATTACAGGAGTGTGCCCCCAAGCCCAGCTGGGGTTTTCCTTTTTTTTTTGGCAGTACCATGGGGTTCCCTTTTGAATAAATTACGTGTGTGTGTGTTTGTGTGTGTGTGTGTGTGTGAGAGAGAGAGAGAGAGAGAGAGAGAGAGAGAGAGTGTTTGGGATTGAACCTGGGGCCTTGTGCATGCTATGCATACACTCTACCACTAAGCTATACTCAAGCCCCTTTTAATTTAATTTTAAAGATAACTAGGAAGGGGAGGGTAAAAATTTTTTAGCAATCTAATACTTTTTTTTTTTGTGGAACTGGGGATTGAACTCAGGCCCTTGCACTTGCCAGGAAAGCACTTATTCTACTGAGTCAGCTCCCCGGCCCCTAATACCATTGTTATAAATTTTAGTGAAAAGACATTCTAACCTGTACATACAATAGTCTTTGAAACTAAGGGTTTGCTAGTGAGGGTTTGGAGCCACTGGCCCTTTGCTCCATTGTTGGGATAGTCCAGACAGCTGTTTCAGAGACTGCAGGCTGCAGATTCCTAGAATTAAACATGTGCTTACTGTGGGACTCAGAGGACCCATTCCTGATGTTTGCGCCATAGAGATGAAGCTCGTATTCTCCAAAAACCTGTGCAGCTGCTCGTAGCAGCTGTGTTGTGACCAGAAGTTGGCCGCAGTTAGAGAAAAACAATGTACACAGTGTAATGCTGCTCATTTGTAAGGAGTGAGTTACTGATCCAGGTGACGCACACCTGGATTTGGGCAATAGGACAAGCCTGTCTGTGACTATTCGAGGGACAAGGTATAGCAACAGAGACTTCTGTGGGTGATGGAACTGACTGTGGTGGGTGGTTGCCTGAATCTTCACGTGTGCTGAAGTTTATAGAACTGCATACCTAGAGGACAGCAAAGTGGCTTTCATGGTATGATCACACTGAAAAAATAGGTGGTGTGTGCAGCCTCACTGTCACTGGCTGGGAGTGCAGCTCGGGCCCTGCTCAGCCTGCCCCTCAGAGGTGCTGACTTCAGAATGGCTGCGACATTTCACACCTTTTATTTTACATAGGGCATGGAAAAAAACTGTCCAGACACAGAGGTCTGTGTACTTCCAGAACCTTATGGTTGGTAGCTGCTATCCTGAAGAGCTGTGTTCTGTTCCAAGCAGTAGAAAGACCCTTGGCAGAGGGGGCCGCTCTGCCGGTTCTGAGAGTCTGGCGACCTTCTAAGCTGTCCCGGTTTCAGGATGCAGCCACAGGGCTGTCCGTAGACAGGGTGGGAGCTGGCAGTTTGCACGCTGCACCTTGCTCTCAGTCCTTTGGCTTTTCCTTTTGACTGACCCAGTGAGGAGATGTGATGTGTGTCCATGGCATATGGTGTTTTATGGAACTAAACTGCAAGGTTTTCTTTTCTCTTTCATGTGCTGGGAGACAGGCCACATGATGACAAGGCTCATGTTGCTGTAGTGCTGGCTGCTGCAGTGTTGCAGTGCCTGGGGCCTGGAGCTCCTGGCCGCCAGGAGGCCAGCACAGGCGTGGACTGGTGTTGCTCACTTCTTCAGGCCTCTGGTTTTGTCAAGTTATAAAGCCTTCTGAACCCTTCACATTTTGCCATGGTTATTTTCCAGTTTTTCATGTATTGCTTACATTTTACAGTGTAAGTACAGTGGCTTTGAAATTCCAAAATGGAATAAGGATTTTTTTTTTTTTTTGCTCTGAATGCCTTCAGGGCAGGTTTGTCTGGCTTCAGTTGTGGGGATCGAACCACAGCAACCTGAGCCTGACAGCTTTGTTGAAGCAGCCACTTAAAGAACTGAGCTAAGGGGCAGGCCCCCAAAATTCCAAAATGAATGAACGCTACAATGATCATAACTGCTTGGTAAAACATGCACCCACCAGTGTCTTTCTGGTTGTGTTTAATGGGCTCAGTGGAGCAACAGTTACCTGGCTTGAAATTATTCTTGTGTATTTTGTAGCAGTGCTTAGAAATGATCCTTAGCTGTTGGGGACATGCAGAGAACTCAGGGAAACACGTGGCCTGCTGTAATGAAACTTTCACTTCCTCCAGGAGAAACCTCAATTACTTTTCCAACGCGTATGCCGCTGCGGTCAGTGCTGTGGACCCCGACGCGGGCAATGGAGAGCTCTGCATCAAGGTTCCGTCTGAGCTGTGGAAGCACGTTGACGGTAGGCAACGCGACCTGACCTGGCTGCAGTGCGGCGTGGATTCTGGCCAGGCGGGCACTGGAAGCTGAAGGGCTCTAATGGTCGCTTCATGCAGCGCAGCACAGAGGGGTGGGACCTCTCTCGTTAGGGTGCTGGCTGAAGGGACTTGGGGCCAGGCCGTCTCACTGTTAGGGTGGGCTTGTGCGCTGCTGAGGATGTCATGGATGCGGGCGAGTGCCCCACCACGAGCAGCATCCTGGCCAACTTCACTGCTGCTTTCCAAGTGAAAGGTGTTTGTAAAAATCACATGGATGGGACAGTGTGTCCGGCTCTGAGAGCCTGTACAGTGGCATGATGAAAGGATCCTTAAAGTCGTCTCATCGTCTTTCATTTTACAGGACAGCAGTGTGGGTGTGGTGAGCGTGAGGGACCGCCGGAGCCCTCTGTGCTAAGCCTGGCAGTGGAGCTAGACTAGCTCCTGGCACCATCCCAGACCTCTAGGGCAGGTCCTTCCCATCTTCGTTCTCCTTGTGTCGAGTTGCAGCCCTTGATGTATCCTAAGAGTGCTCTATGTGCCCTCACTCTGAAAATTAGCCAGGATAAGAAGGGGAAAGAGTATGGTTCTGCTCCTCATGTCCGTGGGCCAGGGTGGGGGGCTGTAGACAGGGATCCCCCCTTCTTAAGCACAGCCCAGAGTTTCAGCAGTGCTTGTTCAGATGATTATAATATTGGGGGAATTAAATATTGCAACATTTTAATAAAAATAGCATTTTTTTTCTTTTTCTTTTAGAAGAGGTGTCTACAGAGTCTCATTACGTAGATCAGATTTGTAGTGATTCTCCTGTTTTCAGCCTTCCAAGTGCTGGGATTATAGGCGTGTGCCACCATGCCCAGTCTCAGCCCTCTCAGCACGCCCTGGGGGCGTGCCTGGGGATTGAACCTTGGCTGTTGTGCTCTGCCTAAGCAGGCGCTTTAGTCTGCTGAGCTATCAAGTCAGCCCTTTTTTTTTTTTTTTTTTTGAGATAAAGGTCTTGCCATTTAGCCAGGCTGGCCTAGAACTCACAGTGATCCTCCTGCGTCAGCCTCCCAAGTACTGGGATTACAGGTGCACACACCATGCTTGGCAGCATGTGCTTAATATACAGAAGTCATATTGCAAATTCTTGAGAGTCCTAATTAACCTCCCTCCCCTTTCTTTTAACTTCAAAGACTTATAAAATTAGAAGTTTCCAGGGAAATGTTACACTTGATCTCAGCCAAAAGGCTGAGAAGCGATCCAGGGAAGTGTAAAAGGAGGTAAAACCTAAAGTGTTGAGTCTGGCGTTGGGTGAGAAAGCCATAGGTGTCTGGAGCGGGACTGGGGACTTTGCCTTCAGACGCTGTGCTGTCACAGGTGCTGCGATGAGGAGTGCAGGAACCGGTGCTCCTGGGAGGGACAGCAGTGCGAGTAGGCTGGCTGTTGAGTCGGTGTGGGGTGAGAGACGACGAAGCCCCAACTGTGAGCTGTGTTAATCTAAAGTTCAGGCTTTGCTTCCCACCTTACACTCACTGTTACGTGGCCGTGGGCCATGCAGTGGTTGTGTGTGTTTTGCAGAGTTGAAGGTCCTGAAGATACACATCAACTTCTCCTTGGATCAGCCCAAAGGAGGCCTGCACTTCGTGGTGCCCAGTGTGGAGGGCAGCATGGCAGAGCGCGGCGCCCACGTCTTCTCCTGCGGCTACCAGAACTCCACGAGGTACCTTCGGAGCTCTTGGTGGTTTCAACTCATTTTATTTTCCCAGTGCATGTGTATGCAGTGTAAATTTGCACTTAGTGTAAATCAGTGTGAGTCTGATTTCCCCACACTCGTCTCCTCCATACCTGAGTCCATTATTCCCTCTAGTCTGTCTTCCTCTCCTGTCCCTCCAAGTGTAGCATTTTGAAATAATCATTTTACTTGATTCTTTTCTTAATTGCATAGTGAAGTCAAACATGTGTATAAGAAATGGCACAAATTTTAAGCTTCATGAATTTTTACAATCCATTTAATCTACAATCCATCTAATCAGGACAGCATTTTGTAGCAGCATGGAGCTGTCCTCCTGCTCCCACCAGCCACTGCCTTGCAGACTTTCCTGTCAGCTGTCCAGCCGCCCTGATGCCTGACGTGCCCCTGGCTCGTTATACTTGCTGTGGGAGCTGTGTGTTATGTTCTTTATAACTGGTTTTTTTTAACGTTGAAAGTGAGATTTACCTACATCTTCCTGTGTAATAGTCCACAAGTCGATTTTCATAGGTTTGTAGTTCAGTGCTGAAATAGTTTCATTGTGTGTGTTCTCACAGTATTGCCTTCTGTGAGCCAAGAATCATGTCTTAGATTCATTTATGTTTCCACAACAAGTATGGTAGTGGGGCTAGGGACATGGCTCAATGGAATAAGTGCTTTCTTGGCAAGCGCAAGGGCCTGAGTTCAATCCCTGGTTCCGACAAAAAAAAAAAAAAAAGCATGGTAGTGACTTGGCACATGATAGGACTGACCTAAGTTAATAGAAAAAAATAAATTTTATATCTGGCTTTGGCAGCATTCAGTTTGAATTTATACACTGTCGTGTACTCTGAAAAAGACAGTTTCCTAACTTTTGGAATAGATTCTGAAGATTAAATATATTTTATTTTAATTATTTTGTTTATTTTGTATTTTAGGGAAGGGTCTACAGGGTGTTGAGAGTCTCACTATTAGATTGGACTTGTAGTGTTCTGCCTGTTTACAGTTCCCAAGCGCTTGGATTACAGGCGGTTGCCACCACGCCCAGTCTCAATTGCCTTCTCAGCATGCCCCGGGGGTGTGGCCGGCCCTAAATATACTTTAATTTGTTTAGTTTTCTGAAATGAATGCTGAGAGAAAAACTGACCAGTATGAATATACAAGTAAAACTTCTTAATTTGGAAATAGGAAACTCAAGAATTGAATAATTTTTAGGTTTTAATCTGGAGGTGCCAGATGATGTTTTTTCTAAATATTGCTAAATAATACTTGGAAGTAGATTTTTGAATAAGGTTCTTTCAAGAAACAGACTAAAGAGTTTCATGGGCTGGATGGAGTGTTTCTGTAACTTGGATGGGGGCAGATGAGAGCACACTTCCTGTGTGTTCCCACATGGTCATCTTGTGCTTAGGTTCTGGTTCCCGTGTGTGGATTCGTACTCTGAGCTGTGTACATGGAAGTTGGAGTTCACAGTGGATGCCGCCATGGTGGCTGTGTCCAACGGAGACCTAGTGGAGACGGTGTATACCCATGACATGAGGAAGAAGACCTTCCACTACATGCTCACCATCCCCACTGCGGCCTCCAACATCTCCCTGGCCATAGGCCCCTTCGAGATTCTTGTGGACCCCTACATGCACGAGGTGAGCTGCAGCACTTGTCCCTGTCCCTGCCACTTGCCCTCGCACTCCTGACCAGAAGAGGGTTCATGCCCTACACAGTCCCCTCCTTTCCACTTAAAAATACTCAAATTGGTTTACCTATGTCTGTAATTGCAACATATTTCTTCCTGTCTTTGACTCATATAAGTACTGCACTTTGGAGCCCTGGACTGTCTAGGCGGTCCGCTTTCCTTTCCTACTTCTCAGGCTCTTGTCCCGTTTATAGCGAGCACCTCACTTCCTGTCTCCTGCATGAAACGTAACTGTGTGTTGTGCTCACAGTGGGCTGTGTTCCAGTTGCAGTCACTCAGCAGGTTGTCCCATGAGTTTGTGATGTGTGTCCAGGGTGAGATGTAACTTAAGAAAACCAGAATCACCATGTCTCTTGCGAGCACTTTGTATCCCCTGACTTCCAGTTAGTTTGCAGTGGCCCTCAAGTATGGTTGTGATAGCAGCAGAGGAGTCACTGTGCCCGTGGCACTGGTGCCGAGTAAATAGGCTGGTGTACACGGTGGTGCACGCCTGGCGGGTGCAAGGCCTGGACTCCATGCTTAGCGCCACAGAAAGCAAACCAAAAAGACAATGAAAAATGACTAAGCACTATAAAATGTGCAGCGTCTACTAGGTTAGCGACATAAGAAGTGAAACTATAATAAGCCTTGGGAATTTAATGTTGTTGTGCTTATCAGATGACATTGTATGGGGCTGGTGAGATGGCTCAGTGGTCTAAAGCACCTACTTAGAACAAGCTAAGCTAAGCAAAAGCACAGCGGCCGCGGTTCAATCCCCAGCACCACATGCCAGCCAGCCCCGCCCCCTGGTGGGCTGAGCTGGCCACACACACACACACACACACACACACACATAAATTTAAAAAAAAAAAAAAGACATTGTAATGTGGGACCAAACGTGTTTCCAGTGAGTCTAATTATTATTTCACAGTCTTACCATCCATCATGGATTTAACTTTTCAGTACAGTGAATATTTGTTTTGTAAATTTTTAGTAAAAGTAGTCACTAATTTTACAACAGCTTGTTTTTGTGGACTACTGTAAACATTTATAATTGAGGTATTTAGGCTAATGTCCCCAGAACGGTTCCACTCCATGACATTCCTGCTCTCCCTTTTCAGGTCACTCATTTTTGTTTGCCCCAGCTTCTTCCACTGCTTAAACACACCACGTCTTACCTCCACGAGGTCTTTGAGTTCTATGAAGAGATCCTCACATGCCGGTATCCGTACTCCTGCTTTAAGACTGTCTTCATCGATGAGGCGTACGTCGAGGTGGCTGCGTACGCATCCATGAGCATTTTCAGGTCAGTGTCTCCTCTAGCAAAAAGCACACTACATGGAGTCATGAGAGGAAGAGAAGTTGCTTTCATTCTGATCAGTTTTTTTAAAAATGTATTTGGTATAGGGTCTCACTATGCAGATCGGACTTGTGATCCACGCCTGGTCTTGGTTGCTGGCTCAGCGTGCCTGAGGGCGGGGTCCGCATGGCATGCGTTACCAGGCATTGAGCCTGGTCCTTGCTCTTGCCTAAGCAGGCGCTTTGTCTGCTGAGCTATTTTGCCGACCCTATGATCAGTTTTAAGTTGGACTTTTTTCTTTAACTTAGATGTAGACGTTGTAAAAAACCAAACACCTAGTGTTTTTAAAATTCAAAAATCTGGAAAAAACATGAAAAAAATTTTGACGTAACTCAAAACACATTTTCATGCAGAACTGATGCTAGCATTTTCCCTATTTTTTTAGTCTTTTTTCTATTTGTAAGTTTTTTAAAAATGAATATTATTATTTTGATATCTAGTAAGACTAAAGTTTATTAATGTGATCAGAAATCTGTGGGAAGAATAGATTGTGAGCGGATTTGGTTTTGGTGGTGCTGCGGTTTGAAGCCAGTGCCTTAATGTGCTCGGTAGGCACTGTACTGCAGAGCTGCATTCCCAGCCCTTTTTTTATTTAATTTTGAGCCAAGGTCTCCCTGGGTTGCCCAAGCTGGCTTTGAACTGGCAATCCTCCTGCCTCAGGCTCCCTAGGAGCCTGGATTATGGACACACAGGCATGTTCTACCCAACCCCTCCGCTCCTGCTCATTCTTTTTTTTTCCCCCCCAATTTTACTGAGAAATAAATAGCAATGAGACAGTTTCAAATCTGATTAGTGGGACAGTTTCAATAATTAATACATTGCATATTATTGTCTTAGTGGTTATTCATTGTACAAGATGCAGACATGGTATCCTGTCCACAAACACTATTAGTACAAATCTTTCTATTCATTGAATTAAGAGAATGTACCCGCATATCTATCCTAACTATTTTGAATACACAGATGCAAAATGGTCATTTATTTGTATCCCCTCTTTTTGTTTAGTTTTGTCAGAGAAGGGTATTCCCTTGTCATTTAAATATTATAGGTGCATGAATTCAGCAAAATATTCCAATGTAGTCCAGTCCTGCTCATTCTTTGAAAGTCTCAGATCTGTAAGTTTTATGTAAGATGGAGGCGTAATACCGCCCCTGCATTTTCTAGGGTGGTGTTGGGAAAATCCAGTGGGGTGATCTGCTTAAAAGTACATGATACAGCCAAAAAGTTGGTGGTTATTACTAAGATTATTGACATTAGCCTCATTGATTTAGGTCAGTGTCTTATGAATGTCACAGCTTCTGCTCCCTTGTCCTGAAGTTCTGTGTGTTGTCCATGTGCTCAGTGACAAATTTTGTCTTCCTTGCTCTACACAGCGGTTGCTAAGATTGTGACCCTAATTCCGGCTAAGGGTAAAAGCTTTAGAAACCTCTGTGGAAGACTTCTGAATTTTGTCTTTTGTCTAACTTAAATTCCACTGTTTTTATGAGTGACTGTTTTCTTGGCTGCATGATTGTTTACTCCTTCGTTGTAATTAGTGTCCTCGCCTTGTGAATTCCAGTACGAACCTTCTGCACAGTGCCATGATTATCGATGAGACCCCTCTGACGAGGAGGTGCTTGGCTCAGTCCTTGGCCCAGCAGTTTTTTGGATGCTTCATCTCCAGAATGTCTTGGTAAGTGAGTGGTCTCCACGTTCACAGCTCCAGAGAAGAGCAGCCAAGGAGCCGCGCATTCATTTTGTTTTCCTTTGGCGGGAGATGACCTTTACCGGAGTTGCAGATACCTACTTTGAAGGACAGTATAGATATACGTAGAATATATGGTGAGATGGCTCAGTGGTCTAAGCGCCTGCCTGGCCAGCGCAGGGACCTGGGCTTAAACTGTGGTCCTGCATGCCACACTGGCCCTGGGACCCCAGGCAAGCCATGCTGGAAACCGAAACCAGGCATGGTGGTGCACGCTTGTAATCCCAGCACTGGGAAGGCTGAGGCAGGAGCATCAGTACAAGTCTGAACTGCACCAAATTAAAAAAAAAAGAGGTGTATGAATTTCAGCCTAACTTTTTGGCCATAAAAACAGAATATTTCTGTAATATATCATAAAAATCAGATAAAAATTCTGATAAAATACTTTCCAATAACTGAATGTGCATAACTTGAATGTTTGGAGAATTATCCATCTGTAGTGTTCAGAGCAGTTGGAAATGTCCGGGTAACGCTTAGGGCAAACTGATTCCCTGCAGTATTGATGACAGTACAGGGATTTGCTTGCTTGTTTAACTTGAGATGAATTTAAAGAAATACGTAAGACTCCCTTAAGATGGGAATTTCTGACTGTGGGATTCTTCATACCATTGGTGGCGCCTGCAGCAGGTGCATGCGTGAGCCCAGTCACCCCGGCAGCCCCACATCAGATAACAGTTGTTCTTTGTGCAGTTCTCAGGTTAACTGCAGCGTTGGCACTGTGCATTAAGTGAGTGGGCTTGGGGTTGTAGTTAGCGCACTTGGCCTCTAAAAGGGTCACCATCACCACTTTATGCTGTGTATGCTGTACAAACATTAGCTGCTTTTTTCTCATGGTGGCAGGGACAGCCTCTTGATTTGTAATTTTCTTTAAATTACACAACTATCAAAAAGCAGTGTCAGGCCTAACTAATGGATAAAGGGATGACAGTGTGGATAGGCAAATGGGTGAGCAGGGTCAATGGCCTTTTTTCCAGAGAGATGAAGAAAAACACAAGTAGCAAAGTTTGGACTTTGGCCTCTGCTGCACGTGAAGCTCAGGACCTGCAGTGCAGGCATCTCTGTGCAGCAGATGGTGCCAGTAGGAGAGGTGGCACAACCCCATGGGTTAGCCTGATGCGGGCTCAGTCTCATAGAGAGCCGGGTAGGAAGGCACAGTGATGGGCCAGCTAAGTCATCACTGGTCAGTCTCAGGCCCTTGCCAAGGAGGGAGGTATACACACCTCTGCTGTGTCCCCCCTACCCTCGAGGGAAGAGTCCATGATCTTCTACCTCCGAGGCTGGAGAGGTAGAAGCAGTGGGTACAGAGTGAGGCCTTGGACTCTGGTGCTACAGAAATGTGTAGGTAATGCTCACGGTTTGAGTTTTTGCCTAGGTCTGATGAATGGGTGCTGAAGGGGATTTCAGGCTATATTTATGGACTGTGGATGAAGAAAACGTTTGGTGTGAATGAGTACCGCCACTGGATTAAAGAGGTAATCCCAGGTGCATTTGCCTACGCCTGTGACACTGAGAGTTAGTGCTCCTGACTTCCTCTTCTCTTGTCCTTTCCTTTTAATGACTAACATTTTTTTTTTCCTTGTAAAATGCAAATTGCTACAAAGGCAAGTGACTGGCTGTATGCATTTTCCTTTCTTTCTGTATTATTTTGTACTGGCAGTCAAACCCAGGACCTTGTGCTCCTAGGCAGGCACTTGTGCCACTGAGCTATCTCCCCAGCAGTTGTGTGTTTTCCCTTGTTGGGGTTGCTCCTGCAGGATTTCCTTCCCCTCAGGAAGAGAATGCTGAATGCTGGCCAGAGTGCTTGGTAGATGTGTGCCAGCCCTCCTCATGGGCCTGGGTTCCATCAGTGCTGAGCTTTGCGGCAAGCTCGGCTTCCCGCCTGCATCTGTGTAAAGCACGAGGGCAGCGCCTTCATGCACAGAGCTCGGACACAGCCCATGTGGGTTGTGCATGCCCCTCTGCTCATATAGCTGCTGATTATGTGCTCATAGCCCTGTAATGTGTCTGTGTTCACTTCTTCGCCACCACTTTCTCCACTACCACTTTTTCCGTCGCGTAAAGATTTGGTCAAGAAGTTAAAATCCACTGTGCTGCATGTCCCATTCTGGCCGCACATACAGCCTTGTGGTCATGTGGTGCTTAGATCGATGCTTCCTTCTAGGTGGAAGCTTCCAGCTTTAATGTGCGCACTGAACAGACCCCCTCTGTCTGTTCTTTTTTCGTGTTTTACATCTTTTGTTATCTAAACATGAGTTCAGCCAGAAAGTTAAACAGCTCGAGCCATGAAGGGCTGCAGGCATCCACAACTGTAGGAACCCGTTCTGCTTTTCAGAAGAAGGAAACCTAACCTACTGCTGCTCCTGCCGTCACCCTCCTGCAGCAGCTCATAGCTCACCTGTCATCAGGGTCTTGCAGATGAGAAATGGGGAGTGGAAGATGACTGCCCGGCGTCCCACTGTCCGCAGTGCTGGTCACTGCCTTTCCATGATGCAGCTGTGTTACTTACTCAGGAATTTCCGGCATGACTGTGCTTTGTCTATTTTTTGTAGAGAAGTCTAGAAAAACTTAAAGATGATGGACGCTTGTGCTAACTTATCCCCACTAGTATTGTCACTTGCCCACGTTTCCAGGAACAGGACCTCAAGAAGGGAACAGCAGCATCGGGCAGTGGCAGCTGGGGATGAGGATGGCGGGAGCCACAGGGCTTTTAGCCTCTCAGGTTCTCAGCCTCAGCCGCCTGTGCTCTTGGCTGTTTATTGGGCCCTGAGTCATCTAACACCCTGAGAACTTTTCTGTTGGAGTCCAAGAAAGAGTATTGTGTAGTTTACTTCTAAAACTTGGTGTATAAACAAATTTTACTGACTTATTTTTGAATCTTTTTTAGGAACTGGATAAAATAGTGGCATATGAACTGAAAACTGGGGGAGTTTTATTGCATCCTATATTCGGTGGAGGAAAAGAAAAGGATAAGTATGTTTACTGTTCAGAGGTGATGTTGTGAAACTTGTCCTATGGGACTGCCCTTCCGTTTGTGGTGGCCAAACTCAGAATAGCACTGTCTTGTTTTGCCTTCATTGGTTTACGATTTTTAGTGCATGAGATGCTGTGAATAGATTTAAACTAAAGAAGAAAACTTAAAAGTAAGGCATTTCTGTTTTTTGTGTCCCTGTGCCACTGTATTGTACTATTCTCATTGAAATTCATGAGATGGACATGGGGACACATGCCTGTAGCCCAGCACTCTAGAAAGCCGAAGCAAGAGGATTGCAAATTTGAGCCCATTGTGGGCAACTTGGGAAGTTGCACTGTCTCAAAAATTAAAAAGAAGGGCCAGAAATTTCCCTCAGCACAAAGGCCTGCCTCCTGGAGTACCACAATAGATCGATAGGTAGTTGGATTTTAGACAGGCGCTATCACTGAAGCTTCTACTTAGATAATTTCAGCAGCATGAGTGCGTAAATGACTATGAGTTGAATTCAGTGGAAACTTTCCTTTGGTTTCCCCGTTACTTCATGCTGTCAGCAGATTTCTTGGTGCACTCTCTGCATTGTCAGGACCTCCAGATGGCTGCAGGTGTTAGCCCTTTGCTATTACACAGTGCATGTGCCGCACATCAGGACATTTTCTGTCATGATAATCGTCACTCGCTAGCATTAGCTGCCCTGGTAACCCTTTGTGATTCAGGAAAAGCGGTTTTACCACAGCCAGTAGGATTGGCTGGACCAGCTGCAGTGCTCAGAAGTGCTGCTGCGGCACCAGACGGGGGGAAAGGCAGTGGCCCTCCCGGGGCAGGAGTTGGGCAGGCTTGGATTTTTCTCCCTAGGAGGACCTGACATCTCCTTGCTGGGCGTGTGCCACCTTTGTGGTGCTGTCCAGTCAGGCAGTGGGGCTCAAGGAGCCTTGCCTTGCACCCAGATCCTGGAGTGCCCCCTGCAGTTGCTGCACAGAGCTGAATATTTACCCTGAGCACTGGGCCATGGTGCCACCCGCTTTAGTGTTCCTCATATTTTCTGTTTTAAAGCTTGATATGTGAAAGCATGTACACCTGCCCCTTGAAGAAGTGCCAGGCAGTTTCAGAGCATGTGGACTGGAGGAAAGACTCTGCTTTAGCCCTCTTACCACCTTTCGCCCTGTCTGTTCCTCCCTGTGGAGAGAACTGTGACTATAAATTTGCTATATTGTCCTCTATACTGTCGCAGTAGTCACCTGGCTGGGCTGGGGTGCATCTGTGAACCCAGCGCTCAGGAGGTGGGGCCAGCAGGATTGTCTGGAATTTACAGCCAGCCTGAACTATCCGGCATTACCCTATCTCTAAAAGGCAAATGAATACATAATACGCCTTTATGTGTATTTGGCATTTTAAAAATGTAATTCAGTTCTATAAATACTACTTTATATTTTGTAAAATCAATTTGAAGCAATCCTTGTGACTGTACATATGCTTCATTCTTTTAAGTACTATATAATAT
>NW_004524724.1:6780960-6781815 GCF_000260255.1 Octodon degus
CCTACCAATTTGATTTGAAACTGTCTCATTGCTATTTGTTTATCAATAAAATTATGGGAAAAAATACAAGAAGCATTTACTTTTGCCCATTTTCTATGCGTTATCTCTGATAAGAGTTCAACACTGCGCCTCAGGTGGGCAGTGTGCTGAGCTAGGATTGTTGGCTTTCAGCTAGTCTGCAATTAACTTAAATGGAAAATTTCAGCCACTTAATTTCTCGCCTTCAACTAAGCACAAGTTATTCTCATTGTAGTAACAAGATTCTGTAGCGATAGCAGAGTTGAATAGAAGCTCTAAAAAGCTTAGCGTTTGAACTAGCAGCATTTCTTGCGCATTCTTCTCGCTGTGGGAAACCACTCACTAATGCAAAGGATGGACAGATAACTATAGGCAATATAACAACCATTGCTAATTTCCTACTATCTTGCTTTTGAAATTGTGTCATTGTTTTGATTGTTTTCCTCTCTTTAAAACAAAAGAATGGACTAAACACAGACTCTGCCTCTGGATGCGCTGCTTCCAAGTATTATTTCTGGGAAACTGTGGCAAAGTGGAACCTTTTTGTGGAATCAGTTTATTACCAAAACTAATACACTTCTGTCAAGAGCATAATACTGTTTTAAACTATTGATTGGAACTAATTGGACCAAAATGAGTTAATAACTTACATATGTTGAAACTATTGATAAATTGATTCAATTTCCAGAACTATAATTAAAGGAATTATATGAAAAAAGGTAAACTGTCTTATGGGAAAATAGTTATTGTATGATTGTACCATATCAAATGTCAGAGGATTGAATTCACAATACAAAACCAATTAATCCCATTGATATCATATATTGTACAATACTC
>NW_004524724.1:6781915-6784938 GCF_000260255.1 Octodon degus
GGCCCCAACCATTTTCATATTAATATTCTTCACTAATGCTCCTGTAAGCTCCTAATCCATGTAAGTTTGGAAGTAGCAACCGAGATATAAAAATAATTTTATAAATACTGGGTTGGTGCAGACATTATAGTATGCTGGGTTTTTAAGGGTATCTGACAGCTGCTTTTTGGTGCTGCTGTGAGCAGGTGCTTTAGAATGTTCTGTTAAAGACTATGAGAATGCATTCCGCATGGCTGGGAGCTCTGCATAGTGGAGTTGAGTGGGAGGCCAAGCGGGACTGGAGCCTTGGGAGGGTGCTCCCCTGAGTCGGGAGGCACGCTGCAGGCTAAGCAAGAAGCAGGAGCCCTCCTTGACCCTGAGCCCTCAGGAGGGTGGAGCCTGCGGAACATGAGGTTGGAGACCAGGTGTCACTGTGAAGATTAGAAAAGCGCCGCTTACACCTGGGCTGTGAGGGCAGGACTTGGCACCGTCTTGGGAGATCTTTGCTTGGTGCCTGCATTTTTAGTCTGAGTAGCATTTTTGATTGTTTTTAGATTCAGTAGTTGTTCTTTTAGGTATACATTTATATAGAAATTCTCCTTTGCATGCAGTGTGCAGAAATACTTGACGCGTGTAAAAAGATATTCATGACAGCATTACGTGAAATCATGAAAAGTGAACAATTTAAAATTTCATATACGCCATAAATACTTTTAACTGTCTCTTTTTCTGGTGATTGTTTTCCTCATCAAAATCTTTTACTTTTTTTTTTTGGTATCGGGGATCGAACCTAGGATCTTGCATTTGCTAGACAGGCACTTATGCTGCTGAGCTATATCCTCAGCCCCTATTTTGGTCTTTGTGTCTGGGATTTTGTATTTTTCACTATGAAAAACTTTTTCACTTCAGGATTATGAAGTAAAACGGTTTGCTATATTGTCTTTTAATACTTTCATTATTGTTTTTGCTTGCTTCTTGTAGATAACCCGATTCATCATAGTTTCTTGTGTGTGTGCTTTTGCAGTGGGATGTTGCTTAAACTGCAATGAATATTGGTAGGTGGAGAGAGAATCTAAATTAGACAGTGTTGTCTTCCTGCCTAGAAGCTGCACACGTTTCCATTTATTCAGGGTGTCCTTTGTGTCTCTTAGTAAACCTTCATAATCTTCTAGCTTTAGGGTTTCTTGTAACAAGGATGTTATTGAGGTTAGGCATTCAGATGAGGTTTTGAACATCTGTGAAGTTTTTTGCTACTTTTGTGAAGTTTGTTGCTCATTAGGCAGTCAGATTTTGTTAAGTGAATCTGCTTCTTTCTTCTTCCAGTCCAGCATCGCACCTCCACTTCTCCATAAAGCACCCACATACGCTCTCCTGGGAATACTACACTATGTTTCAGTGTAAGGCCCACCTCGTGATGCGACTGATCGAGAACAGAATCAGCATGGAGTTCATGCTCCAGGTAGGTGCTAATGGGCAGCTGAGAGGCAGGAAGAGCGGTGTGCCCTGGCTGCATGTGGGGGGTACCTGTGAGTGGCTCTGCTCCCATCCTCCTTTCCTCGGGTGTTGGAGCTTGTCGGTCAACACCTGGCCCGAGCTGAGTGTGACTGTCAGGACGGTGAAGCTAGAGTGCGAGCATGAGCGTGACCCACGTGTCCATACAGTGTTGCATTTGCAGTGCTTAGAATGTTAAGTTAGAGTTCCATGTAGTAATGTTTCCAGTAGAGAAAGCAAAGGGTCTCACTATGTAGCCCAGGCTGGCCTTACACTGACGGTGTAGTCCAGGCTGGCCTGAACTCTGTGATCTTTCTGTCTCACTTGTTTGTTTATCCTTTTATTTATTTTTATTTGGTATAGGGTCTCGCTATGCAGCTTGGGTTCGTAGTGATCCTCCTGTCTCAGTTTCCCCGGCGCTGGGATTAGAGGTGTGTGCCACCACGCCCAGTTTTGGTGGCCAGCTAGGCGCACCGGTTCTGGGGCAGGCATGTCACGTGGTACCCAGGATCAAATCCAGGTCCTTGTGCTTGCCAGGCAGGCACTTACACCGACGAGCTACCTCCCTAGCCCCTCACTTGGTTTTAATAGGAAAAAGAACACAGATTTATTGTATGCCTAAAATAGAGTGTTAGGCTCCTGATGAGTACTTCTCTCATGTGGCAAAGAGAATTGTAGGTATTAACGTTGTCCTGATTCTCAACAGACAGAATATTCTGTGTCCAGTATATCCTTAGATTCAGAAATGTTTGTGTAAAGAGTGCCTTTATACTGTGGTTGTCTAAATCGTAGCATGTTTGTGTTGCTTCTAGTGTTTAACTAGAAGTTAATGCGTTAAGAGAGTTGACTACAATAAAGTGCAAAACGGGCACCATGCACAGCCGACACAGTGTGTTACATGGACTTACCAAGCGGCGCTTTCATCCCTGCAGGTTTTCAATAAACTGCTAAGTCTGGCCAGTACTGCTTCATCGCAGAAGTTCCAGTCACATATGTGGAGTCAGATGTTGGTTTCCACATCAGGATTTTTGAAATCGATTTCCAATGTCTCTGGCAAAGACATCCAGCCCTTAATAAAACAATGGGTGTATCCTTTTCAGTAGAGTTTGGAAGTACAGAAGGGGTACGATATATACGAGGGGAGTCAGGGATTTGGGGAGCTACAGGGAGTGTACAGTGATTATTTCTAAAGCACAGTGGGAATAACCGAACTGTGGGTCATTTCCTCTGTGGCGTCCACTGATGGACACACACATTGATGCCTGTAGCGTTTGGCTTACCTGGCGTCCGTTGGACTATTGTGAGGAAGCAGGCAGCAGTGGGTGAGAGAGGGACCCCAAAGACTTGTGTGAGCCCTTCTGGGGGGAAGTATCTTCTGACTCCCGAGCTCCTCTGGTCACTACCACGTGAGTGGCCTCGTGGACCCTGCAGTTGCTGAGCAGCACAGTGATTTTTCCTCTCGTGAAACAGATTTTTCAGTGTTTCACAAATTTTGTTTAAATCTAGGGACACATGCAGGCCCCACACCCAGGGTGTGCTGAGATGGCAATTGA
>NW_004524724.1:6793838-6803050 GCF_000260255.1 Octodon degus
AAAGATTTTCTTTTAAAAAAATAAAATTAAATTAATAGTGAGTTCTATAAATAAACTTAAAGTTTTATGGTTGCAGCTCTCTTCATGGATGCTACTTATTAGAGTAGCGTCTTTTTGCAAACATCGTTCCTAACACATAAAAGAATGTTGTAATGTAGAACTATGGAAGATAGCTAAGTGCACGTAAGAATGTGTGGGAGGGTCTGTGTATTTCCCCAGAATGGCATGAAGGCTGGGCTGGGCTTCTCCTGGGGAGCTGCTTTGTTCCCCTCTGTCTGTTTGCAGCGGGCAAAGCCCCTCATTTCCTGGTGCCTTGCAGATCGCCAACTCCATGGTGAGCACGTGGACAGGGCCCCCAGCCATGAAGTCTCTCTTCACCAGGATGTTCTGCTGCAAGACCTGCCCCAACATTGTGAAGACAAACAATTTCATGAGCTTCCAGAGTTACTTTCTGCAGAAGGTACAGTGTTCTCTCAAATTTTTAGGTTTTTGTATGGAACCTAATTTAACTCCTGCTTACCTCTTAGTTTGGGTCTTTTTTTTTTTTTTTTTTTTTTGGATTGGGGAATCAAACCTCTCAGTTTTGGAAATGGCTGTGCCTGTGTCACATGAACTCTGCAGCCATTTAGATGGTAGGTGAGGGTGTTGCTTCACCACAGCATCTTCTGTACCTTGCTCTGCAGGCTCTGCCGAGTACCCCACTTGGGTGCCATTCTGGACACTGCCCCATTGGTAGCAGAGGAGCTTTCCAGGGGTGTGGTTGGAAATGGTGGCATGCAGGGGTTCGTCCCCATGTGAGGAGAGGCGAGGGCTGGCGTGATGTAGGGATGCTGAGCCTAAAGCTGGGCATGCAGAGAGGACAGGAAGTTGAAGCTACAGGGAGAGGTGGCTTGTTGAGGCCCCCATGACTGTTAGAACTGTGGTTATACTCAAATCTGCTGCCCAGTTCAGGGTGCCCCGAACTCGTGGTCTAGAAGCAGGCTCATGTCCGTCCGCCTGGCATGAACCCTGTGTTGTGGTGCTGGGCCTCCGTGTACCTTAGATGAGTGCTCAAATTTGCATTGTGAGCGGTTACTGGGATGTCATAAAATTAACTTCAGAATTTTTGTCTGTGGAGTTTTAATTTTTAAATAAAACAGAGTAGGCCATATCAGAATGTGTCAGGGGTAACGAGGGCAGTTACTAGACTAAGGCTTGTTTGTTCTTTAGTGTGTATACCTTTCTTCTGAGGAGACCTTGCTTCTAAGAAGTGCGTGTGTGTGTGTGTGTGTGTGTTTGTGTGTGCCTGTGCTGTGTTAGATGATGCGAGCACCTTATACTACCTCACCCCTCACACAGTATTGCAATGGGCAAGGGCAAGAGCTACCCCATGATGCAAACCCTGTCCCGAGGGGAAGAGCCTCTTGTTAGCAGTTCCACAGAGTGCGGTGGCTGTGGTCATTCCCGCCACCTGCACCTTGAGCTGCTGAGTGCTGTCTTCCTCATGGCCTCCCTGTGGAGGGGGAGGTCACATCTCTCGCGTGCTGATGACCATGCTGTCACTGTTTCTGTGGTTCTGCTGAGTGTCTTGGCTGCTTTGTCTTACTGGCAGAGTTCCCCTGGTGTGAGTCACATTTCTGCATCCATGAAAGAGTTGCCTGTGAACATTGAGGGGGGCAAAGGCAGGCTGAAGCACGGGGCATGCCTCCTTTTCTCTTATTCTGGGGTTCATCATCATTTGGGGCCAATGAGGACGCTGCTGTGTGCCACACACCCCAGCTACTGCAGTGGGCAGCTGGCCAGAGACATTGGTCCGAGAGAGTGCAGTGAGAAGCGGAGTTACCATCTAAGCTGATGTTCCTTTCCCATTGTGTCACTGAGCAATGAGTGGCATGACTCGGTACTGCACATTCCTTCTCCGGAAAGTGAGGGCCAAGGCTCTGGGCTCCTGGGTACCCTGTTGCTTAGCTCTCCCCAAGGCTTGGTCAGAAGGCTCAGATGTGGACACCTGGGGGAGCAGGTGAAGATGGGGTGGCTCCATCCAGACAGCTCTGTCTGCCCGACAAGCATTTCTTTGTATGGCTCGAGAGTTGCATTGAACAGTTAAGTGCTTTTAAAAATTTTAATTCGTTTTCTTATAGACTATGCCCGTTGCAATGGCCTTATTAAGAGATGTGCATAACCTTTGTCCCAAAGAAGTCCTCACATTTATTCTAGACTTGATCAAGTACAACGACAACAGGAAGAACAAGGTAAAGTCATCATCTTAACGAACAGTGTAAAACTGCCAAGTGATGCTTTATTTTTAAAGAAATATACTGAGGCTCAGTGGTGGAGTGTTTACCCAGCAGGTGCAAGGCCCTTTTTTAATCCCTAGTACCCTCCCCCTGGCCAACAAAAATTGAGAAAAGACAAAAAAGATTTTGTTCCATCATTGTTGAGCCTTTGGTACTAGAAATTTCTAGAGTTAGAGGCAGACAGGTGGGATTTAACCTGGTGGGTAAAACCAAGATGAATTGGTTTTTAACTGCTCTTTAGGCCTCAGGGTAGAGGGAGAGTAGGTGTCAGACCAAAGAAGCCACCTGGAGCCTGCTTTGGGGAAGTCTGACCACATGGTGTTGCTATCTTGCTTGCTTTTATGAAACGATGCTTTTTTATAACATGTTTATTGGTGGATTTGACTTGTTTGTTTTTGTCTTTTTTAAAACCACTATCTGTACTCTTATTAATTAATTTAATGAATAGTTATTAGATACCATACTTTAAAGTTTATTTCATTCTATTTGTTATCAGTCAAGTGATAATAAGCAAGTGCTGAGAACATGGGCTACACTAGACAGTGTATGATGTTGAGTAGAAGAGATAGTTGATGTCTCCAGGATTCATTTATTATTTAACCATTTATTGAGCAACCACTGTCTATCAGTATGATTTGGGGAGGCCAGCTGGGGGCACCAGCTGTGAGGGAGGCAGGATGCAGTCTAAAAGATCTGAGGAGAGATTGTAGGACTTAAGATAGAGGGAAAGGGCTTGAGAAATAACTGTAGCTTTCAAAGAATAAGAAATTGATTTAGAATTTAGCAAGCCATGGAAAGTATGAACATTTTTAATCTGAAGTTGTCTAATCCACACCCCAGACCCAATCCTGCTTCTGGCAGCGTATCCTGCTTGCCACGTCCTCGAGCTGCTCAGCTTTGCAGCTGAGGCCGAGTCTGTGTTGTGCGGTTTCCATTCGTGCCTCTTGTTGTGCTTGTTCTGCGGTGCTGGAGTCTTGCCCCAAGCCACCGGCTTACTCCCTTTCAGTTGGGTGGGTCAGTGGATGAAAGATGAGTCAGCCGTGTGCTTCTGGGAGGCACACTGGAGCCTCGCACGTGCTGGGCCAGCACTGTGCCCGAGCCTCCCCTGGCTCGCAGCTTTTGTTCTGCGGCGGGTTCTGATGGGGGTGCTGGGCCTGGCCCACTGCAGCACTCCTGCCTCAGCATCCCAAGCAGCCGGGTGCGCTTGCACTATTACAGGCCATATCACTGATCATTTCTCGGATGATAATATAATCTTCGAAACATTTTATCCTTATATTGGACTAGTCCGTTCCTTTTATTCTCTATTTTCAGAAAAAAAATTCTTTTTGTATCCTTTTTTTTCCTTTTTATGTCAGTGCTTTCATCAAATACCTGGTGATCCTTGGTTGTATAGTTATGTGTTAAAGTGGAGCACTGATAGCTGGTTGAGTCCTTGGATTACGCACAATTTGTGGGCTCGGGTCTCCCTTTTAGAGGACATGGCTAGGTTACCAGGGAGTGCCTGGGTAGTAAGCCGTTAGTAAGTTCACGTGTCGCTGATTTATAAGTCTCTTTTGTTCTGTTTTCAAAAGTGTGACTCCAAAAAGCAGAACTGACTATTTACTAGAGAAATTGTGTATGTTTTAGTTAAGCTTGTTTTTGTCACACACACTCTGTTTTCACCAGCACACTTCCTTGTATATCTTTCTTCAATTAGTCTTTGCTTCAGTTTTCAGATAACTATTATCGTGCAGAAATGATCGACGCCCTGGCCAACTCCGTCACGCCTGCCGTCAGCGTGAATAACGAAGTGAGGACTTTGGATAACTTGAATCCTGACGTGCGGCTCATTCTGGAAGAAATCACAAGGTTTTTGAACATGGAAAAACTTCTTCCGAGCTATAGACACACCATCACTGTCAGGTATCCCTTATTTTCAAGTGTGTATTCTTACAGCTATAAACTATGCTTATGCTCATTAAATAAGCTAAAAGGGTTTAATTAAAATTCTCTGATTCTGTCATCCATAGAGAACTGTTACTAGCCTTCTTAATGTGGTTCTTTTGTAGGTGTAGGACTGTTTAATTACTTGAGTTTGTAATATATAGTTTTTTCTTTTTTTCAGAACTGGGGATTAAACTCAGGTCCTTGTGCTTGCCAGGGAAGCACTTATTCTACTGAGTCATCTTCCTGGCCCCAGTATATAGTTTTTATATTCGGTTTATATCTGTTTTCTCCTGTCATCAGAAATTCTTCCTTAGTGTTATTTTTGATGTCTCTGTCAGTTTTATTTCATTGGGTATGTGGTAAAATTGCTCTGTTCTTAGCCTTCCTGTCAGGCCAGCTTCATTGCATAGGCCTATAAAAGCATTCTGTTTACTTTGAGTTTGCTGAAAGTTGGTTACTGATCAAAACATTAGGAACAATTTTAACCTTCTGTTTATGTGCTGAATGAACTTAAAATTCTTGTAGAAAATGTTACGTGGGTAAGTTTACATCTATAATGATACATGGAACTCTTGAGTTTCCAGTCAGGTTTTAAAATGTATTTTCTTTTAACAGATTTTAGATATTAATTATGAAATGTTACCACCATTGTAAAGTTGAATACTACAGAATTAAATGTGGGTTTCTTTTTAATTTACTATGAGAAATGAATCTCCAGTACCTAGGAAGCGAATTTGATTCATGAACCCTCAGCAAAAGCAGTTAATTTACATTTTCCTTTACATAGTTGCTTGAGAGCCATCCGGGTTCTTCAGAAGAATGGGCATGTGCCGAGTGACCCCACTCTCTTTAAATCATATGCTGAATATGGCCACTTCGTGGACATCAGGGTTGCAGCTTTGGAAGCAGTGGTTGATTATACCAAAGGTAACACTTCAGGGGTAGATGCTGGTGTCATGGTAGGAAGACATAATTTTTAAAGCCAGCCTTAGTTTTGGGGGTTATATAGTATGCACAACGCAGATATTTTGATTTTTAATTCTTGAATCACCGATTTAGAGAAGATTTATAGTAAATACTGAATTAATGTGAGAATTGTAAGTGAGAGAAAAGAATAAGATCACACATCTTGTCCTTTTGGGGACATCATCAAGTCAGAAAATACCATGTGTGTTTAAGTACAAATTCATTACAACCAGTGACAGCATTGCCATTAACCCTCTTCCTGGGGCTTCCCCTCACGTAGAACACCTTTATGCCATCATTCTTGTCACTTGGAGAGGTGGTTCTGGAAGTCCTCTTTCATGACTGTCATTGTGAGGAATGACAGATAACGGCGCGTGCTTTCACAGCTGGCCAGTGGAAAGGCAGGTGCTGAAGAGCATGGCAGCGCATCCTCGTCCTCTTCCTCACCAGACCCGACACCCCGCTACTTTGGCTCTTCCCAAAGTCAGTGTGACCATCACTGCAGTCATTTTCGTGCTGCTGGGTCAGAGTATCCAATAACACAGCTTTGAGGAGAGGTTCATTTGGCTTGAGGCTTCAGTCCATGGTTGGCTGGTTCCGATACAGAAACTGGTAGGCAGAGGCACCTGGTGGAATGGTGCCCAGCCCGTGTGGACAGGAAGCAGAGCCGGGAGCAGGGGCGAGGGAAAACATGTCCCAAGGCTCGCCCCAGCGACCTCTCGAGCAGGCTTCTCCTCTTAACAGGAAATCAGCTGCAACACCCCACTCTCATTGGCCTTCCACACATGAGAATTGGGACATTTTAGACCTAAACCATGGCAACCACAAGGGGTAATAATAATTTTGAACCCGTTGAAGGTAGCGAGGTAGCTATGATAAGACAACCAAAGGCACTCTGGGGAATGGATGCCGCGCTGCATTAGAAAGTGGTACAGATGGGTGATGTGCTGAGTGTTGAAAGCAAGGAATATTTTGAGAGGGCTTTATAGCAATGTGCCTTTTACTACACAAAAAAGTTTTACATTCTAAATGTTCACTGTATTTTTTGATCACACTGTGAACTACACTGTAGATTTAATTTCATGCTATTTTTAAAAATGGGAGATGTTCTGCTAGGTGTGGTGGCACACATCTGTCATCCCAGCACTTGGGAGGGTGCGGCAGGCGGACGGCCAGGAGCTTGAGGCCAGCCTGGGCGATAGTGAGCGCAAGGCCAGTGTGAGCTATGTGGCAGGACCTTGTCTCACACAAGCAGACCATTTCTGGGAAATTTCTAAGAAACATGCCATAACATGTTACACCTATGTGTAAAAGTTTGTATCTGTGGAAATAGAACAAGAGACATAAACAAGAACTTCAGTAGGAAAACTAGATGAAGATTTATGAGGTTATTGAAAAAATTGACTCATGCCAAAACGAATAAAACAGTCATACATTAAAAACACTTGTAGTATCAGGTGACAAAGATGAAGAAGTGTATGAGGAACAAAGCGCATTGAAAAGCAGTAATCCATGAAATGATAGAAAGGGAATAAGGTAAATAAATCCAAGCTAGGTTCTGAGGGAATTGGAGTTTTTCAGGGTAAGCAAAGTGTAAGCTCCTAGGAATGTCCGTGCAGACCAGACAGGAGGGTACGGCGGCATATGGCTTCTGAACTCTTCAGGGAGAGTCCCAGAGCAGAGAACACAGCAGCTGTGACTCTCGGAAACCCCTTCTCGAGGTTCTTGCTGAGGCAGGCTTAGAGAGGTGGGAACGCTTGCTCGCCCCCCATTGTGTTCCTGCTAACCCAGCTCCCTGAGATGGTGTGCGACAAGAGGCGGGAGGGAGCTGGTGTGGACTGACCATGCCTGTAAAAGGGAGAGCTAAGCTATGCATTTGGTAAGCCAGGTGTAAAACTTAACCCATATTTCACAAATATTTTTTAGAAAAATTACATGCAAGTAAAGTAAGTATCTAAATACAGTCTACATCTAAAGTTCCAGATTGTAGCACCCAGACCATAGCCGAGAATGGAAGTGAAAGTATGCTGAACTTCTTGTCTGACTGGAGGGAAGCGAAGGGCTGTGGTACTTCAGTACATACTGGTTCATCTGGAAGTGTTAGACAGCCATAAGTACTTCAGTATGTGTAATTTTCATAAATTTCAAAAGAAATACTTGCCATCAGGTGGCAGAGGGTAGCAATACCATAATGTGTGGTGCGCTGGCCGGGCTCTGTTTAGAAAGCTGTCATTGCTTCTTTTTCCTTGGTGATTAAATTATGCTTTCATTTAAGTTATGGTAGAAATAGTGATCTGTTGAATAATGAATTATTTGGTAAAAGAAAAAATACTATAATCCTGTATCAGTCTGCCTTTCCACTTTGCTGTTTAACCAGTTTCAAACCCACAGGGTCTTGTTAGATAGTACAGGCTGGCCTCAAACTTGTGGTAGTCCTGCCTCCTGGTGTTGGGATTATACGTGTGTAGGATGTCCTTCGATGTACAGAATTTCCTAGCATTCAACCCATTTTTCTAGGATGGATGAATGATACTCAGTATCACATAAATATGAACATTTTGTGAATTAATACTGATAGAAGGAAATGCAATACCGATATTATTATGATTTCCAAATGAATGCTAATAGGTTAGTATAATTCAGTTATGTTTCAATGAGAACTATAAATTGACTTTATTATTTATTCAATTTAAAATTAATGATTAATTTATTTACAGTACTGGGGATTCAACTCAGGAACTTGCGCTTGCCAGGCAAGCTCTTATTCTACTGAGCTATCTCCCCGGCCCCTCCATTTAAAATTTAAATATTGGTGCTCCATTAGAGATTTGAAGAAATGAAAAATACTGATAATAACATTTTATAAGTAGAGCTTTTCAAATTATAAAAGCAGAGCCAGCCATGGTAGTACGCACCTTAATCGCAGTACTCAGGAGGCTGAGGTAGGAGGCTCATCCTGAGTTTGAGACCAGTTTGGGCTATAGAGTGAGCTCAAGGCCAGCCTGAACTGCCTAGTGAGACCCTGTCTCAAAAAAGAAAAAAAGAAAAGAAAAATACTGTAAAAGCAAAATCATTAAAAAGGTAGATAGCTAATAGTTATTTTAAAGTCAACTATAGTGGTAGCACTCTTTAATTGCCTTTGAATTATGCTGAAAAACTAAGACTGCTATCAGTATAAATGGAAGAAACCATGTAGGCTGAACCAGTTGATCATGATGTGTATATATAGTGGGTATATTTTGAGTATCAGACCTCTATAGGTTAAGCATCTTAAAATGGTTCTTTCTAAAGGCTTTGGTACTGTGGCATGGTATGTACTTCTGAAAGTCAAGATGATCCATTGATGAAACAGTGGAGAGGCTGTAGAAACCTCCCTGTACCCCAGCCTCTGGATAGAAGTCCAGCCAAGACAGAGGCCAGAATGGCACATGACGCTCCTTGCGTATCACTTTTATTTCTTCTGGCGCTTTAAAACTAACCATGTGTGTATTTCCGGATTGGCGTTTCTAGTGGACAGAAGTTACGAAGAACTGCAGTGGCTGCTGGCCATGATTCAGAACGACCCGGTGCCCTACGTGAGGTTAGTGTGTGCTCTGCAAGCCCTGCCGTGCACTGAGTGGTCTCAGAAGGTTGTGCGTGGGACAGTGAATGGTTTCGAAAATAGAATTATTATCTGTTCATACTCTTTGTCCCTTTCCTTCCGGAACTGGGGAGTGTGCAGGGCTCAGGCTTGCCGCAGATTCCTCTCTCTGTCCTCTTGAGT
This sequence comes from Octodon degus, assembly GCF_000260255.1. NCBI lineage: Eukaryota > Metazoa > Chordata > Mammalia > Rodentia > Octodontidae > Octodon > Octodon degus. Next base: position 6,802,773 of record NW_004524724.1, read on the forward strand.
TGAGTGAGCGTGGAACACTGTCTTGGCAAATGCCCAGGCTGGCCTCAGATGCCTGGCCCCTACCTCATCTGCTGAGTAGCTGGGATCACAGGTGTGCCACCTGCCTGGCTTATTCCTGTCCTCTTTTCAGTGACTTTTAATTTGCCTTTGGAAAATTTTTTTGAAGTATGTTGTTAATAAGCAGTATAAAGTCTCAATTTCTATTAGATTTCAGAGTATTTTATTTATTTAAAAAAATATTTATTTATTTATTTGTGTGTGTGGCCAGCTCAGCCCAC
>NW_004524724.1:6803150-6808868 GCF_000260255.1 Octodon degus
TTTTTTTTTTTTTTTAAACTCTGTATGCCTTCAGGGCAGGTTTGGCTGACTTGAGTTGTGGGGATCGAACCACAGCAACCTGAGCTGGACTGCTTTGCTGAAGCAGCCACTTAAAGAACTGAGCTACGGGCAGGCCCTCTGCCAGCTGTTTCTAATGAAGCATGTATCCAGGCCCTAAATGGCTGGGCTAGATTGGAAAGTTGCGCGGGTATCAGTAGGATCTCGTTCTGTGTGGCACACGTTCATCTCCTTCACTGTTCTGCAGAGACCAGAGTGGAGTGGTGAAATTTTATGGAAGTTTTGCATTTAACAGAAAACGAAATGTCTTAGAATTAGAAATCAAACAGGATTACACATCTCCCGGAACTCAGAAATACGTGGTAGGTGTTTTTTCTACAGTAGCCTCTGCTCAATTCCTAGTCTCTGCGGAAAGGTCTGAGGGAGCTTGGTGGTTAGAAGCTGCGTGAGAAGATTTGTTTGCAGAGAGGAAAGAAGGTAGATGCCATGTGTTGGTGGAGGGGAGAGGCCTTCAGAGGAGACCTGGCCTCCCCTCAGCTCTGGTGCCCTCTGTCTGCGTGTACGCATTTTTCTTCTGTGTCTCACTGTGCTTCTGTCTGCACGCAGCCAAATGCGTTCTCTAGCACTGTTTCTGTGAATGGCATGTTTTCTGTTTAAGGGACCACTTAAAGTGACAGTGCAGGAGCTAGATGGATCCTTCAATCATACGCTGCAGATTGAAGAAAACAGCCTGAAGCATGACATTCCCTGCCATTCCAAGAGCAGAAGGTAGGCCCTGCGTCCTGGCTGCCCCAGCACTGCACCAAACGTCCCAGAGGCTGCACATGCCAAGACAAGTCCTGTGTGCGTCTCATCCTTAGGGAAGGAACACACTGCAGCCACCCTCTTCCTGCTTCACTTTAAGTCAGCAGTACCGCAACATTTTTGTTTGCTTCTTAACCCTGGTGACGTTTTCATCTGAAGGATTCAGTCATTTGTCTCTGACTAGTAAAGAATGTTTCTGTGCTCCATTGGAGGAATGTGCATAGTCTCACCATTTCACAAATGGAAGTCTTCAAACTCTTTATTTCACTTCAGACAGATGAGAATGATGGTTTGGGAAACCTTAGGAACTGCTGATGGTGAATCTCCTTCTAGTCATTTTTATCTGAGAAAAAGTGTTTTCTTTGTTTTTATTTTTGTGGTTCTGGGGATCAAGCCCAGGGCTTCACATGTGATGGGCAAGTGCCCTCCCATGCAGTTGCAGCCTGGCCTGTCCTAGACAGAGTCTTAGTTTGGAAAGAAGTCCTGAGCCCCCTTGCTCTGTCCACCTTTGTGATTAGGAACATGCAGCCACCACTTTCAAAGCACTGCCTTGAGTTTTATCCTCTGTACTAAGAGGGACCTTTTAGCCCTTTGTCTAAGTGGTGCTGAGCTCGGACCTTGAGTCTTTGAGTTGTATCCCCAGCCCTTTCTTTTTGAGATAGGGCCTTGCTGAGTTGCCCATGCTGGGCTCAGCCTTCTGAGCTTCTGCCTCAGCCTCCCAGAGTGCTTGTTGAGTCACAGGCATCTCGAGTGTTCTCTGCTGTAAGGACATAGCAAGGCTGTTTTCTGCTGCAACTTAAATTCATATTTCCACAGTTGTCAGTGTGTCAGCCAGTAGTTCTGATGCCTGAGTAGTGTGTGAGCTAGCAGTTCTTAGCTTTGCACATTAGCTCTACATGGTCATTAATCCTCAAGGTATTTTATTAGCCACTTCAGTCTGTACAGGAGACACTGGTGTGCCTGCAGCACTGACCTGGGATGACATCTCACTTCAGCCCTGGCTATGTTTTTCATTACTAGAAGGCATTTGTTTATGGTAGATGTTCTTACTCTGCAGAACATTGTACCTACCAGATGTTGGGAATCTACAGTAATGTGTTTTGAACTAACATTAGATTATTTCTGTGTTTCATTAAATTTTTATCAAGAAAATACTTCAGTATTTATTCCACTCCCTCTAGATTCAAAATAGATTGTTTTAAGTTCCATTCCATGTGCTATCCCTTCTACCTGAGATCTTCCACTTATTTGCTACTACTTTTTATCTTCAGATTTTAGAATTTTTCAAACTTTTCCTTAAACACAGGAACAAAAAGAAGAAAATTCCACTGATGAATGGAGAAGAAGTTGATATGGATCTCTCTGCAATGGAGTAAGTTACTTAAGAATATGTAATTTTCAACCTGAGCATCTTCAACACTTTAAATCAGCAGATCCCCCATGGTAGGGGCAAACTCGCCTGGAATTATGGCTCCGCGGAGATGGAGCCATCTGGGCGGGGTCAGGAGGGAGAGAATATGAGGTGTGCTGGAGGGACAGGCCCAGGGGTTTGCAGTGCGCTCTGGTCCTGATGGGGACTGGCCCAATGGTTTGGGTGTCTGCTGACCCCAAGTGGCATCTACTAGGTAACACTGGTTGTCTTTGGAACAGGGCTCCAGGGAAGTAGAGATTTCTTGTGTTTGCAAAACATAGTTTAACGGCCACTACCCTAGTAGCCATGTGGTGACATTCATGACCATGTTCATTTTTAAATGTGGTACAACTCATCCTTTGTTATTTTGCCCCGTCTGGTCCCTGTGTATCTTTCATAAGACAGTTATGTGCAGATTTGGCTGCTGAAGTCACTGTGGCTTCCATATAGGAACTTCAAGATCAGTGTTAATTTACATTGTTTCAGAGCAAGTACTTTGCCTATGTGAACACCCAGTACTATTTGTTGAATTGAATTAATATTACAGGTGATTTTTTTTTTTTTTTTGTACTGGGGATTGAACTCAGGAACTTGTGCTTGCTGAGTACTTATGCAGCTGAGCTATCTCCTTGCTTGATGATTTTCTTTTGATGAAAGTTTTAGCCTAGACTTAAGTTTTGTAACAGGGTCTTGCTCTGTAATTCAGCTAGGCCTTGAACTTACTCTGTAGCTCAGATTAAACTTGAATTCACGAGGATCCTTCTGCCTCAGCCTCCCAAGTGCTGGGATTAGCATTGTGTACCAACATACCCAGTTAATCTAGATTTGAGTTTTAAGTCATGATTGTTACTTAAGAACATAAGGATAAACTCACAATTCCTTTTTTTTAAAAAATGTGTTTAGTACAGGGCATACAGGGGCTCACTACACAGATCACAGTTAGTGATCCTCCTGTGTCTTCAGCCTCCCAAGTGCTGGAATTACAGGTGCATGCCACCATGCCCAGTCTCTGTCGCGGTCTCAGTGCACCCTGGGGGTGGGATCAGCACAGCACACCAGGGCTCAAACCCCGGCTCCTGGGCTCTGGTCTACCTAAGCAGGTGCTTTAATTCACTGAGCTGTCTGGCCAGCCCTCACAGTTCCTTTAAAACTGTGATTTCAGAACTTGATGTTCGAGAAAAGTAATCATGAGTAAAGCATTTAAAAAAAGTAAACTGAGCAAATTAATATAGTATTTTTTATTTTTTAGTCACAAATTGATTTCTAATAAAGGGTAATGTTTATAGTCATGGTCAGTTATTAGGCTATAGAAGATGAAATAAAGAAATTTTGTCACTTTCTTTTCCACATTTCATAAGTAAATATGCCAAAAGGTGGGAAGCAGGGGATTCAGGATTTTATATGACAGCTGTTTTCATATCCTTGGCTATCTTTAGCAAGATGTAGATGTAGGTGTAAATTCTTACATCATGAGAAAGTTGACATATGTTGAATAGTAGAACATTTTTCAGTGCACTTTATTTTTTAAAAAATTTTATTTATTTATTTGGTACAGGGTCTCACTATGCATTGTAGTGATCCTCCTGTCTCAGCCTCTCTAATGGTGGGATTATAGGCGTGTACCACCATGCCTGGTTTTAGGGCTGGCATGGTATGCCTGTGGTTCCTGGGCCAGCATGGCATGCGATACTGGGGATCGAACCCAGGTCATTGCACTTGCCAGGCAGGCACTTAGACTACTGAGCTATCTTTCCACCCCCTTCAGTGCAGAAGGATTTTTTTGTTTTGTTTTGTTTTTTGGGGGGGATGGGGACTCAGGATGCATTCAGGGCAGGTCTGGTTTGGCTTGAGGATGAGGGGATCGAACCACAGCATCCTGAGCCTGACTGCTTTGTTTCAGCAGTCACTTAAACATTTCAGCTAATGGGCAGGCCCCCCAGTGCACTTTAAAAAGTAAATATAGTAAATCTCAACAGTTTTGTGTATTAGCGTCTAGAGTCTGGCCCGTAAGCACCTTGATTCTATGTTGTAGAAATAAGAGGCTTTTCCTTTTTAAAAGTTAAAGCGTTTTCTCTCAGCGCTGACTCTCCTTTGCTGTGGATCCGGATTGACCCTGACATGTCGGTGCTGCGGAAGGTGGAGTTTGAGCAGGCTGACTTCATGTGGCAGTACCAGCTGCGCTACGAGCGTGATGTGGTGGCGCAGCAGGAGTCCATCCTGGCGCTAGAGAAGTTCCCGACGCCTGCGTCGCGCCTGGCACTCACCGACATCCTGGAGCAGGAACAGTGCTTCTACCGTGTGCGCATGGCCGCCTGCTTCTGCCTGGCCAAGGTGAGCACGAAGCAAGCAGGGTGGCTTCTGGGGGCTCAGAGAAAGCCTCTGATAAGCGCAGGGGGACCAGCCAGCCTATAAATTGATGTGACATGTTTTCCCAAGAAAGCACTTACTAAAAGCTTTTAACACACTGACCTGAAAGAAATTTTCTACCTCAACATAGACATTTATACATACTTTCTTGTCCAATCATAAAGCAGTGGATTTTAAAAGGCAAATAGAGTTTTCGCTGTCTCATTAAATTATCAATGTTTTTGTAGAGACTACAATTTGCTAAGGAAGTCCCTGATTTGAATGATTTTTTGGGGGGAACTAGGACTTGAACTCAGGACCTTGCACTTGCCAGGCAAGTGTTGTACTGCTGAGCTATATCCCTGGCCCCTAAGTGATTAAAAAAAAAAAAAACAAAGAACATTTTACGTGAAATCACATCAATTCCATTTCCTAATTATTTCACATTGATTTGGGCTTACTTAGCAGATTTTGTGGTAAGTCATTGAAAGTAATTGGCTCTATGATTCCAGTTCTAGAAAAATTACTTCATTGAGGAAACTCAGTATTTTTCCTTGATGCAGAAAAAAAATCTGACGGCGGAACAAGTGCTACCAGAATAACACAGATAAGAATGTGGCCAGAAGTACTAGTTACCAGTCATTTACAATGCAGCTTGATAATAGGTTCATTCCATTTAATGATTCCCATTTCTAACTGCTGTATCTATTTGCCTTTCCTTTCAGCAGATCATGATAGTTAGGTTGGTTGGTTTGCCTGTTTTTGAATTTTTGAGACAGGGTCTTGCTGTAGCCCAAGTTGGCCTCAAACTCATAGTGATCCTCATGCTCCATCTCCTGCTTTTAGGGGGCAACACAGCTGACCAGATAAATTACGAGTAGGTGACTTCCGATATTCAAGTATTAGGGGCAATATGATGATTTCGTAAGGGATGTAATTTCATTGCTTCTTGTAAAATGTTTTGTGATTCCTATGTGCTAAAATCATAGTCATAACATCATATAATGTTATTTAAATAAAATTTTTCTATTTTCTATATACTTTAAAAATACCAATTGCAAGATCTCTTTTTAATGTAACACATTCTTACAAATGCAAATAGTAAACTGTGTTACCTTGGTTTTTACTTGAGTAGACCA
>NW_004524724.1:6808968-6814529 GCF_000260255.1 Octodon degus
GCCCACGCTGCGCCTGGACTGGGACTGGTCCCGCGGGCGCAGGGTAGCAGGAAGCTCTCCACACACTCACCGGACCTGGGCTAGGACTGGGTCTCACAGTGTGTTAGTTATTGAAACTGTCCTACCGATTTGATTTGAAACTGTCTCACTGCTATCTGTTTATCAATAAAATTATGAAAAAAAAAAAGTAAAAACCAAAAGCTAGATTTTTATTAGCATTTTATGACAGTGTTAGGCTTGGTGGTGCGTGCCTATAATCTCACCATTCTGGGAGGCTGAGGCAGGAAGATCACAAGTTTAGGCCCATCCTAGATATCTTAGTAACCTAGTGAGAACCCATCTCTGAAAAGAAGATGTTGAGCATGTAGCTCAGTGCGGGAGCCGCAGCACAGCCTGCATCCCCGCTGCAATGCCTGTGGGTTAATAAAGTGCATCATGTCGGAATCACTGCTGGAAGATACTGGCAACCAGGGTTCTTACGTGTTCATAAGTTAAAAAAAAACCAAAACCAATTTCCATCTTCTTTCTGTTCATATTTTAAACTCAAGATTGTTCCCTTCCAGCTAGAGCCCATAGAAACGTACAGCCAAGGTGCTCTGCCCTGTTGACCAGCTGCGTCTGCCTAGGGTGCTGCCCGGGGAAGGGAAGCAAGAAGAAGCCCGTGATCGGCGGGCTCTGGGCCGCTGTCACCAAGGTTAAGGGTGGTTCCAGACCCAGACTCTTTTCTAGGAGGAAATAAACACCAAGAAACCAAATTTGCCGGGGCTTCCTAACTAGTTGACACTGAATTTCTACCTTAGCTGCCATTATTTACCACTTGTAGGTAACCCATGGTAGACTTACTTCTGTTATTTAAATGAAGGTGCAGGATAAACAAGATGTATTTTTGTGCAGTGGAGTATTACTCAGCCATAAAGAAAGGTAAACTCAAGGCTTTTATAGGTAAATGAATGCAACTAGAGACCATACTCATAAGTGAAATCAGAGATGTACAGCCATACTGCATGTGTAAACATCGTATTGTCTTACTAATGTAAGAATCTGAAAGAGTAAATAGTTCAAAAGGTATAGTAGATACAGTGAAAGGGAAGGAAACTGTTCAAAGGGAAGGAACAGCTGGGGTGAGGGAGAGGGAGAGGAAAAAAGAAGGAAGAGAAATTATACACACACATGCACACATGCACGTGCAGGATAGCTTGGGTAAGTGTACTGCTGATTTCTACTGGTCTGTTACAAGAAACTGTTAATGCTTATTTTCTTTCTTTTAATATTTTCGTTGGCCAGTTTTGCATGCTTATATCTGGCAATCTGAACAACTGATTCAAAGACAACAATATGAATATAGCATCAATTGCTGAATCCTTAAAAAATAAATAAATACATATATGCATATATAGTGCAGCAACACATAAAAAATCTTTCTCTACAGAACGTCCAAGTTCAGCATTGTGTTATTTCAAGTAGTTGTGCATGTGTGTTCTTGCAGCACTGGGGATTGAATGCAGGGCCTTTGCTCTGAGCTGTCACTAATCCTATTTTTGGCTCTTATTTTGAGACAAGCCCTCACTAAGTGGCTAGGTAGCCTGGGCTGGGCTGGAACTCGCAGTCCCATCTTGGGGACTGGGAGGATGAGTGTGCAGCACCAGCCTGCCACTGTCTGCTTTCTTAGTGAATTGCAATCCTGAAGCATGAGCCAGAAGAGCCGGGGAGAGGGAGAATGCTGCCTGCTGTGGAGCGCTGTTCTCCTGGCGCTGCCCATGAGGATCCGTGGGGCGGTGGGTAGCTCCTGAGGAGGAGCAGCAGAGCTGAGGCTGGGAGAACACTCACTCCAGATAGCAGGGCACTTCGTGGGAGTGGGGGTGTGATGGTGTCTTCGCTGTATTTCCAGGTACCTCACACGACTGGAGGCTACGCTGTGGTGCCGTGGACCTGTATTTCACACTCTTTGGCCTCAGTAGACCTTCCTGTTTGCCCTTGCCAGAGCTGGGACTGGTTCTCAATCTGAAGGAGAAAAAAGCTGTCTTGAACCCGACCATAATTCCAGAGGCAGGGGCAGGCAGCCAAGAAGCTGCAAGTAACCCGAGCAGTCATGTACCGCTGGCTGGATTTCAGAACCCCGTAAGTGCTAGCACACATGGGCCCTGCACCCCAGGAGGCACAGTGGGTTTCTACAGCCACCTAGAAGCCTGCTTCATCGGGTGGGCAGGAGTGCCAGCTGCTGAGACGCGCTGTGCCCTGGAGCCCCTGGCTGATACCTGTGCGTGGTTTGCAGAAGGCCCTGTTGGTCACATGACTGACCTGGCAGAGGGTGTGTGGCCGCCTGGCCCACTCCAGTGATGGCTTTGTGCTTTCACTTGAGCACAGAATTTGTCTCCTGTGCAGGAGAAAATCAGAGTAGTGACCCCTCCATCTTAACCTGTTTTGTGGTAGGCGAGCTGCTGAGACAGAGCCCTGTGTGTCCTTTTAGACCCTACTCAGTCCTCGCACCATTCTGAGCACACGTGTGGCCAACAGACACTTGTTGAATGAGGATAAATACACACTGGATGCATGCTCGGGTGAATGGGTAGTGTGCCCACGTGGGAAGAGAGAGGATGGTGTAGTTTTAAGTTTACATATATATCTGAGTTTGCCTTTAGAGGTTTTTCTTTCTTGGTAAGCACTATGAAATGGGCAGATTTTTTGTAAAAAGACTTGCAGGATACATAGTAACCATTTTACTGTAAAGAGTTTCCCAAAATAATTTTCTCACTGACCACAAAATGTCTCTAAAACATCAAGCTTCATTTTCCTCCAGTGTATAAACCAGATTACTTGCCTTGCAACTCTCTGGTGTTTTTTTTTTTTGTACCGGGGATTGAATTTTGGACCCAGCACTTGCCAGGCAAGCATTTATTCTGCTGAGCTATCTCCCCAGCCCCCCATCTGGTGTTTTAACACCTTTAAAATTTGTATTTTTCTATAGTAATTAATAGCCATTTTAAAATTTACTTATGTCCCTAAATTTTCTGAAACCCAGTAACGTATGCTGAATGTAAATTGTGTCTTGAAGTTTGAATTAAAAAAAAAGTCTAATTAGAGAGTCCTTTGTAATCCAAATATTTCTATATCTGTAAATGTTTATAATGCTTGCCCATATCTGTTAATTTATCCACATTTACCCTTCAAGATATAAAAAGAGAGTGATACAAAAAGGCATTCTTTTGGAAAAGCTCTACAACAGTGGTGGCAAACCTGCAGCAGCACTTGGAGGAAGTCACAGAGGGCAGAAGTTCACTTCAGTATTCTCCTCCCCCAGAAGGCACGGCAGACAGGGGAAGGCGGCATTTTGAAAGTGCAGTGCAGATAATCCCTAGCTACCGGGCATGCTCTAATCTGCATGGTTGGCACAGCTCAGTTGTCCGCTACCTTCTGAGTTGCCTGTCTTCTGGAATTGAACTTCGACCTTAAATGTTGCTGTAGGAAGAGGAACAGCTTGCCAAGGGAAGGCACGCAGTGTGTCAGCACCTCTGCAGGGAGTGAAGAGGGAGGCTGACATCCCCCTAGAGCCTCTGCAAGTCCTGGACAGGGCAGCAGACTCCAGACCAGAGTGCAAGATGAGGGTGCGGTCTGGGTTGGCGGCGTGGGGACTCAGCTTTTGGCAATTCCCTGGAACAGTCAGTCTCTTCTCTGTAGTAGGGACGAATTGGAGCCTGGTGCCTGCTGTGATGCTCCAGTCAGCAGGTGGCCTCTTGTGTTCACTCATTTTCTCCATTTTGGGAGGAGCACTGTGCCCACTGCCTGCTTCCCTGCTGCTCACACGTCTGCACATAGGAGCAGATTTTAGTCATCTTTAGTCAGCTTCCTTTGGAGCAGACCAGGGGCACCTGCCTCTCCTTGGGAGGTGGTGTGGTGCATGTTCGGCTGCCTGGGGGCTCTGCCGTGATGGCACTTGTCTCTGTGCCCTAGTTCCCCAGCTCTCAGGATGAGGAGGAGGTGGATATGGACACCGTGCATGACAGCCAGGCCTTCATCTCCCACCACCTGAGCATGCTGGAGAGGCCATCCACGCCAGGTAGGGGGGCGTGGCCGGGAGGGGTGGGAGGTAGGCCTGTGGAGCCAGGTGATGGCATCAGAGCCAGGCTGTGGAAGGGTGTCCCCTCTGACCTGTTTTTATTTTGGTCTGCCTTGACTACTAGGCACACTGTTGAATTTGTTTTTATAAAGTCACTATCAGATTCCTTAATAGTAAATTTAATTTCTTATGCATGCACATAGGTGGTAGATTTAATGTCAAATTAAAATATGTCTGAATTGTCTTTTAATAACATAACTGTCCTATTTTCAGTTGCCTTTGCTGAAGCTGGTGCTGCCTGCAGCATACTCTAGGTAGAGTGTGCTGGTCTAGGTAGCATTTCTGATGCAGGTCTCAGCCTGTGCTCCCAGGCAGTGTGTTTTCTCAGGGAAACACCAAGGGCCTGCTGACTGGTACACTTAGTTTGCCATATTAATTCCTGGTGGTAGGCGTTCAGATTGCTTGTGTTCACTTGTTCACCCAAGAGCTCTTGTTGTTTTGCTGTCAGGCTGTGTTCTTAGAGTACAGTCACCAAGGTTTATTCTTGCCACAATGACTCAGCTACATGCTATATGCTGTTACCATAGTGCTTTTTGGTGAGGTTATACCTATGTCAGTTTTAAGCATTTTAGGATTGCTAGGAACAGATAAAGCTGTCAATACAACTTACTTGAAGTTGTGAAGGAAGCAGCACAGTGAGTCCCCTTGAGCTCATCACCCATGTGACACGCACACATGCACGCACGCTTCTGGCCCAGTCCCCGTGTTCCTGTGCCCCACACTTTGCGGCTGCCTTGACTTCTTTTTCTTAATTTCCTTCTGTTGCTTCTGTCTGGTATGCTACATAGGTTTATCGTTTGGTATGTTCACTTTAAATTTTTGCATTGTGACAACATAACCATCCTTTCAATTAGTACTGTTTTTAGAATTCGGATCTGTACATCAGGTGTACTTTTTAAAAATTATTTTTTATTATGTATTTAGTACAGGGTCTACAGGGTCTCACTACTAGATCGGATTTATAGTGATCCTCCAATTTTCAGCCTACCAAGCGCTAGGATTACAGGCACATGCCACCACGCCCATTCTCAATTCCTGTTTTAGCGTGCCCCAGGGGCAGGGCCAGGGCTGGCACAGCACACTAGGGATCCAACCCTAGTCCCTGCATCTGCCTAAGCAGGCGCTTTAGTCCATTGAGCTATCCGGCCAGCCCCATCAGGTGTACTTTAACTATTATTTATCATCTCTTATCTGCTGTAACACTTTTGTCAATATGAATACACTGACTTAAAATTCTTATTAACACAAAATGGTAAGTTGAGATTTATCTTTAATACATTTTTCCTATGATGAGTAGATCTTTCTTTTCCCCCTCTCCTTCCCTTCTTCTCTTCTGTTTGCGTGCAAATCCCAGTCATACCAGATCGCTGTCTGTGATCTTTATATTTTTTTAATTTTATTAAACACAAAATGCCCATTACTCACCTTGGTTTGCTTTTTGTGTTTT
>NW_004524724.1:6814629-6820807 GCF_000260255.1 Octodon degus
AAAAAAATATTTATTTATTTATTTGTGTGTGTGGCCAGCTCAGCCCACCAGGGGGCAGGGCTGGTTGGCATGTGGTGTTGGGGGATTGAACCGTGGTCCCTGTGCTTTGGCTAAGCTTGTTCTAAGTAGGTGCTTTAGACCACTGAGCCATCTCACCAGCCCAAATTTCAGAGTATTTTAAAAGCTAATAATATATTACTTCAATTTTGGGAAAATTTTTAAAAGCTCAGTCTTTTTTGTATGTTTGCTGTTTAAGACAGGGTCTCAATATGTGATTGAGGCTGTCTTTGAACTTACTGTCCAAGGGGCCGGGAAGATGGCTCAGTGGAATAAGCGCTTCCCTGGCAAGCACAAGGGCCTGAGTTCAATCCCTGGTTCCATCAAAAAAAAGAAAAAGGAAGTGAACTCACTGTCCAACTTGCCAGAGCCTCCCAGGTGCTGGGGTTACAGGAGTGTGCCACCACACCTGGCACAACCGCAGCCTTGACACATGTTTGTTTTTGTTTTCTTTTCCATTCATTCTTTTATTTTTGCTGCTTTCTTATAAAGTAGATTGTTTATTAGGTATTTAGTTAGAATTAAATTTATTTTTGTGTCTTCCTTTCTTTGTCCATAGTGGACAGATTTACATTTGGTTTAATGTTATGACTTCACAAAAGAAATCTTTTCTTTTGAGACAGTCTCCCTATATTACCCAGTCCAACCTTGAGCTCACAGTCCTCCTGCCTCAACCTCCAGAGTTGTAGGCTTGGGTCCCTACATCTAGCTTGGAGAAGATACTTATAGGTGAAAAGAAATTTGTAACCTTTTGAATTAGAAATGAGGATATAGATCCAGAAACCACAGCTGTCATGCTCAGCTTTACACACAGTTGGCAGACAATGTTTTCAAAGGACAGGAGCTCAGCTGAGCCTCCTGACCTCACTGAGCTGCAAGGACAGGGTCTGCAGTGGAGTCTGCTGTTCAGCCGACGGATGCCCAGGGTGGTCCCAAGCTTACAAGACGTTACATTTCAGAGTGTCAAGTGGTGTTTGTTATAAAAATATTTTTGGTACAAAGTTTTGTTAAGATTCCATAGTTCTTAACTCCTGGTCTAAATTGTATTTTAAGCAGTTTGTCAACTAAAGTAAAGTTAACCTAGAAGAGGAAAAAATATCTCTTGAATCCTCTTAAATAGGCTGGAAACAAGCATCCTTTATCTAACGGGTGCGTGCATTTGCTGATGGCAAGTAGGAACAGGAAGTGTGAGAACAGCGTACATAGAGGCCGGCGTGTACTCACCTGTTTCTGGTTTATACGACCAGCAATGGCACTAACATGCGTACTTCACAGATCTTGTTTGAAAAGTCAAATATGTGAGTTCTGTTTTCAAAGACACTTTAGCAGCTTGTCATAAAAATCATTTGTAATCACTGTGTTTATAAATGGTCATCAGTGCAACCTCAATAATTGCTTCGGAAATGCTGGTGTGCAGTTGTCACAGTACATTTACATTTCCAGAGAACCTGGTTGTTTACCATCTGAGCTCAAAATCTATTAAAAGTATGTTCCATGATTAGGTTTTGAATTTTTCCTGAGGCAGTGCATTTCTACCACCATTAAGGGAACTCTTGGCTTCAGCATCATCAGTGTACACTTCATACTCAAGAAGTTCCACATTTAAAAAAAATTTTCACAGGGGCCAATGACATAGCTCAGCAGTCTATAATGTGCCTGCATAGGCAGTGCAGGAACTGTGGTTTAATCCCTGGTACCATATGCCTCACCAGCCCTGCCCCCGGGGTGGGCTGAGCTGGCCACACACAAAACAAACTTATAAATAAATAAATAAACAAACAAACAAACAAATAAATAAATAAAATAATAGTAGCAAAAGGTAGCAGGGCAAAAGTGTTAATACCCAGTGGTGGCTCTGCCTGTGTATTTTTTAAGTGTCTTGGGACTGTTTAGTTTGTTTTTGTACTTTGAATAGGAACTCTTCCCTTTTTGTCCACCTTGCTATTCTTTTTAAAAAATTAGCCATCCTATAGAAAGGCTCTGTTTGGTTGTAGTGGATAAACTTCCTAATCTTTAAGACACAACAAAAAGTTTCTATCTTTCTTAAAATCAGAGCCATTTCCCTCTACTGTCCCAAATACTAGCATTTATTTGGGGAGGGTGGTTTGTTTTGGATTTAGTATTTTGAAACCGGGTCTCAGAGTGGCCTCCAACTCTTGGTGATCCACTTGCCTCAGCCTCCCAAGTGCTGAAATAACAGGCACAAGCCATCAAGTACTGCTTTCAGGCATTTATTTATGTGGCATAAAACATGACCCTCATAAGGATTGAAAATGGGAAGTATGTAGATGTTCCTGTTTATTTTCTGTTTCAGAATTATCAGTTTGCAAAATTTGATAGAATTAAATACAATTCAGAAAGACTCAGGGGTAAAACTTTAAAGTCAGGAGAAGAGAAAGCTAATTATGGGTATAGGGATTTACTCTTTCATGCTGGAGGTTGTAGGAGACACTTCCAGGTCCTCATCTCGGTCCAAGAAGCCAATATTTGTAATCCCAAAGTTACATTATTGGAATCCCATCAAATTGATTCCAATCTACCACTTACAATGCAACCCACGGCGAAAATAAAGACACTAAATTATATCTTCAATCATCGGGAAGTCAAGGGGCTCTAAGTCCAGCCATGAAGATGGCTTTCTGGAACCAAGAGAGTGATCCAGGGCCTCCCCCAGATTTATTCAGTGGAGGAGCGGCTTGAGGATTGACTTAGAATTGTGGGAAAGAGACTACGATGAGCTGAGCTAGGTGAGTGGCCTAAATTTACCTCTGCGATATGCAGAGAGGATATGCAGAGAGAGTAATCTGCATTATATAGTATCTAATGTTTTGGTAAGTCTGGTGCTTCAGCTTTGGTGTAGCCTTTCAAGCCCCAGGAAGTCATGGCCTCTGTCTTGAGGAACAATCCCAGCTGGCGCCACGGAGCATTAGCTCTACTATCCTGTCTCAACCCGGCTCACATTAAGGAGCAGCAGGTATAGGTTACCAGGGAAACACGCACGCCACCTTCACAGACTATCATCAGCACCTCAGCTAGACCAATATACATTGCTTAAGACCATTTGAAGGATAAACAGAAGTCCTAGCCCGCTCTGTACATAACAATACAAGGAAATAGGGTCAGGCTCAGTCAAAATGGAGACAGTCGCTCTTCTTTCAAGGAGAGCTGCTCGGGTGGTCCTCCACAGGAGGTGAGTGTCCTTTCCATACACGAGGATAACATGTTTTCATGGTGTTCACCCCTTGTCCTACTTTCCCCTCTCTCCTTTCTCTTACCAGCATGGCCCTCATAAAGGGCAGTGTGGCATACTTGTCTTTCTGAGTCTGACGTATTTCACTAAGCATGACCTCCCATTCCATCCCTTTTCTTGCAAATGATGTAACCTTATTCTGTACGACTGTGTGTACTCCGTGGGGTGCATATGTGCACACTTGTGCGCTTTCTTTACCCCTTTCTTCGTTGTCACTTAGCATTAGTCAGCAGAGAGTAAAAATGTGTTTGTATCTTATTTTTTCAGGCATAAGATTCTCAACATGCTGACAAAGAACCCACCGTTTACAAAGAACATGGAGTCACCCTTATGCAATGAAGCCCTTGTAGATCAGCTTTGGAAACTCATGAATTCTGGTGAGGAACTATTACTAAAGTTTTTTTTCAAAGATTATCTGTCATAACAGACTTTCAGTTCAGTAGCACTTAGGAGCGGAGTTCAACTTTGATGTCTGTAAAGTCACTGTCACCACAGCCTCTTAGCAGTAAGCATGTTCATTTCACATATGCTGGGCAGTTGTGGAGATGTGAACTCACAAGCAAGAGCTCTCGGCGGGACTGCACAGGAGCTACTGTTTATTCCATCTGAGAAGATCACCTCACAGTGAAAAAGCAGCATGTCTCCCTTGGCATAGGAGCCTGAGGCTTTTCCCATTTGGGACCTTTCTCATGGTCTGCTGGGAAGAGCGGCTCCGCGACAGTGGGCTGCATCTGCAGGCGTGTGCTCTGTGCTTGTCCTAGGCCTCGGATGGCATGCGACCTGACCTAGTTCTGATCCTCAGATTCCTCAGAGCAGGGACGGGCACAAGTGCTGGGAGCCCTGGCTCCAGAACATCCACTCAGTTGTCACTCACTGTGTGACTTCCCTCAATTCTCTTGATTTATAATGTGCTGGTACAGTGGTGCCATTATCTTTGTGTGTTGAGAACTAGTAAACTGAACAGCAGAGATTTGATTGTGTTTATTCACTTATCAGTACATAGTGCTTTTGAAGTTGACTCTGCATACTTAGAAAATCCCTTGATTCATCTTCAAAATGAGGAAGACTCTGTCGTGGCACCAGGTACTGTCAGTGTCAAACACAGGGACATGTGCTGGTCCTGTTTTAGAAGCTCTTCAGTAATAGTAGCTTTGGTCAGTTCAGAGGTGGCCCTTAGAAAGCAGAGAGCAGCTTGGGAGTGAGGCGGAAACAATATGTCAGGAATTTGGAAATTCGTGAAACGACCCATGTGAATAATGCTCATTTTAGACACATACTCGAGTCTTGGAGCTAAGAGAGGGCTGGAACCAGGCCTCCTTGGAATGCAGTCAGTGTTAGTGAGCTCCTACAGCAGGGAAGGGACCGGCACTGGCACTGAGCTGAGCTGAGCTGCACTTCTAGGAGCTGCTGCTCCTCTTTCCACTGCTGTCTGCTTTATGTGTGCGTACACACACACGCACACAAAAAGCTACACATGCTCCTGCATAAGTCATGTTTTACTGCATTCGTTAATTTTCCTATATTTGTAACTTAATCCTATTTTGTTTCTAAAAATTTCAAAACTTAGAAAAATTTAAGTAGTACACTGAATAGCCTCAGTCATTGAGTACTAAAATCTTACCATATTAAATAAATTGTCTTTGTTTCCCTGTATACATACTGTACACCAACACACATACACAACATACTGTGTACGTATGTACATCTTTTTTATTTTTCAAAGACAGGGTCTAACTGTACTTCATGCTGGGCTTGAACTCATTCGGAGCCTCCTGCCACACCCCGTGCAGTACTGGGACCACAGGTTGCCCACTTTATCCTCGTCATCATTTGAAAATAAACTGTCATGCTATTCCTAGAGTGAGGAATAAGGTGCTCACATAGCATTGCCATGTGCCACGTGCAGCCCACATTTGGACTTCTCACTCGTCCTGTGGTGGTCTTAGTCACACCCATCAGCTTTTAAATAATCCTTCACAGAAAGAGAGAAAACATTGTTTTGTTTTGTCTTAATGCAGTTCAGGCTGGGTTTTAACTCACTGTGTAGCCCAGGCTAGACACGAACTTGCAGGGATCCTCCTGCCTCAGCCTCTCAAGTGCGGGGATTATAGGCATGCACCACTTGCCCTGTAGAAAACATTTTTAAAGATCTTTCAATCATATAGACACAATCTCACTAGTAATTATTTTGTGAGTCCTTTTTATTTGCTTCTATACTATGTATTATATGTGCAGCAGTGTGTTTAGGGTTAGCATTGGGTCATGGGACACCAGACTTAGAAGCTATCAGTGAAAAGACAGATGTAGTCAAAACTAGGGGCACTAACGGCTTATGGAACCTGTGGCCAGCAACCCTGCTGCGGTCCTGGAAGCGCAGCGCTGGCTACTGAGGCACCGGGAGGAACTGGCTGGCTGGCAGAGGGTAGGAGTCCAGGGTTGGGCGTGAGGGAGGTAGCATCACTGGCCAGGAGCCAAGCCACAGGCTGTGGAGCTGCGAGTCACACGCCATGCTCTAAGGCGCAGGTGTTGGTGGGATCGGCTGATTTGTTAGCTTCAGGTGGTAACCTTTTCCCTCTCTGCAAAGAGTGGTTCTCCTTTCCCAAGGGAAATGTTCACAGTTCAGAACATATGGCACTGTTTATACCTCTAAGATACTGAATTATAGCCCATGAAAATATGTTAAAAATACATGTTAAAAGTAAAAAACAGCAATTAACCACTAAGAAGAATATATGCAGTGTGTTATTTTTTTTTTCAAAGTTTTATTGATAAACAGATAGCAATGAGACACTTTCAAATCTAATCGGAAGTACAGTTTCAACAAATAATACACTGCATATATTTTTCTCAGTGGTTAATCGCTGTACAAGA
>NW_004524724.1:6831095-6835581 GCF_000260255.1 Octodon degus
TTTATTAAACACAAAATGCCCATTACTCACCTTGGTTTGCTTTTTGTGTTTTACTTACCAGACCTTCATTTTTTTTTTTTTTTTTTTTTAATTGTCTGGTAATCTTAAGAAGAGCTGGTTGGATCTGAGCATGAACTGGCTTCAGGTAGAATATGGGCCTAAGATGTGTTTGCAAACCAAGAGGAACTGACTGCTTTGGCTTTCATAAGTGACTCACATGGCAGACCCCAGAAGACTTAGATGAGTTCCCTAAGTGTTGCTGACCTCTAAGCACTCACGATGACACCTTAATGCTGGTCATGCTGGCTATTAAACTACTGTGGTAAACTCTTCTGTATGTCCTAAATTATTGTGATCTGTTTTTCAGTCAATTTTATGATGGAATTCATCATCAAGTTTTGGGGAAGCGGGCAAACTTCGTGCAAAGTTCAACATAAGGTGTAAAATACGTGACATGGGTCCAATTTCTGTGTGCCATGAGCCGCCCCCCCCGTCCCTGCTGCCTCGGGCTGCTGTACTCTCTCTGTGGGTCACTCTCAGATTTGGGCTTTGGGGCCTGTGAAAAGCAGTGAATGGAGTCCTTCGTGGTTTAGGACCATATTCTTCTTAGTACTATCTTGCTGGGACTGAGCTATTTCCATTTTAAGGCCAATTTATAAACACCTGTCAGGACTTTTTCAGCTTTCAGGAATCAAAGCACTATATCGCTGTTTTCTCTCTGGTTTGGATTTTAGGGCTGTCTAAGTGCCGCCCCGCCAGTGCCCGCTCCGCCCTGCTGCCCCCTCGTTCTGCAAGCTGTGAGGGCATCCCCACCCCAAAGCCCGCCTGGGGCCTGGACCTCGCACGCAAGGGAGCAGGTACCACTCGCGCGCTCAGGAGCTGCCTCTCTTTCCTGGGTTGGGATTTTTGGTATAGTTTGGTTTTACTAAAGAATAGATTTACCAACTTCATAGATGTTACTTTATTAATTTAAAAAGTACTTAAAAGTATCATCTTCATACTTATTTGTCTTGCGGTGTGTTGGCCTTGTGATGTCTACTTTTAAAGGTGACTGATTGGGCCGACCAGATAGCTCAGTGGACTAAAGTGCCTACTTAGGCAGGCACAGGGACTGGGGTTTGATCGCTGGCCTGCCATGTCAGCCCCGACCCCGCTAAGATGTGACTGAACCTGTGCATGCATGGTAGTGCATGTCTGTAATCCCAGCACTTGGGAGGCTAAAAACGGGAGGATCACTACAAGCCTGATGTGTAGTGAGACCTTATAGACCCTGTACTAAATACAAAAAGTAAATAAAGATGACTGACTGTAAAGCTTTTCTGTTTGAAAAATGATGCACTGCTATTACAGAAATCTTGGGAATAACAAAATACATGAGGAGAAATCATTTCTCCTTATGCCATCATATATCATTATATTAACATTTTATATTTTTTGCAGCATTTTTCATAAATATTCTGACAAATGCTAACTTCAGTAAAAATCATGAAACTCTATCCTTATACCTTTATAAAATACAACAATCAACCACTTATGACCCAGTGTTAGATTGGTGATTCTTTGGTTTGGTGCATTACTTAGATAAAAATTTATTTTACTTTAATTTTTTAGGGAAGCGTCTACAGGGTGTTCAAGGTCTCACTACTAGATCAGACTTATAGTGACCCACCTATTCACCTCCCAAGAGCTGGGATTACAGGCACGCCCCACCACGCCCAGTCTCAATTGCTGTTTTAATGTGCCCCAGGGGCAGGGCTAGCAAGGCAGGCTGGGGATTGAACTCCTGGCTCCTGCGCCTGCTTGCAGGCACTTTAATCTGCTGAGTTATTTGGCCAGTCCTACCTAGATAAAAATTTAATGTACTCATTTGTAAATGAGCCCACACTAGTGAGGCCTACATTGATGAAGGTAATTCATTCAGAGGTCCTGGCTTGCCATTCTGTTACACACCATCCTCTGCTTATTCTGTTCCTCTGTTGCTTACAATGGAGGGAGGGCTGTGGAGCTCCTTGGGGGGCAGCTGCCCAAGATTGCTCAGGATCCAGACTTTTCCTGGGTTCACTGGCGCTTCTGCGGGAGAGGAGAGCTGCCCACAGCTGCATAGCATAAGGCAGAAGGACACAATTCTGATGCTGGGAACTTTTCTTAAAGATGATAGTTTTAAAGCTTGGAAACCCTCCCTGTAGGTCTTTCCTTTGAAATTCAGTATCAAAAACAGGCTATGATGTAGTTTTCCTTTTGTACTGCGATCTAAGGAACCCAGAGAACGAAGTCATACCGTCTCTCACAGAAAGCCTAGGTTTTGTGTTAACTTCGGACCCTCACCTGCTGTGAATCGACCTACTAGAGTCAGCATTATTTCCCCTTCTTACTAGCCCCTTCATTAGGTCTACAGGAAAGTGTTCATGCTCACTAGGACAAAATCAAGTTTTTTTTTTTTTTTTTCATTCTTTGTATATGACATGAAATAGGAAAATCACAGTGTTTTGAATTCTGTATTTCTTTCCTCTGATATATGGGCTAAAATAGAAAAAGTCACAGGAAGGACTTTCATTAGCCTGAACAGGACTTATTACTGTCTAGGTGGGCTTGAAGTACCTAAGCATCTCATGCCTGAAATGATATTTGAAATTCTGTGTGTAGCCATTTGTGCCCAGGGGATAGTGATACATGCATTTTCTTGATAAGAGGCTGAAGACTTTGACTGCTATGGAAGCAAGCTGCTGTATGTTCCAAATCTGACCATAAACACGGCCCCTAGGGTGCAGGCTTGGACTTCGTGTTGCCCTGGAGTAGACTGGGCAGCGTTCCTTAGCAAAGGTGAGCGAGGAGCCCAGGAACACATGTGCTGTTGCACTGAGCGAGAAGGCGCGAGCTGAGCGCAGCTGTGCTGATGGAGCAGCCCCACCCCGCCCTCCCTGCGAGTGCCTGCACTCGCGGTGATGCTGTAAAGTCCAGTAGTAGACTTCCTAAATCGGAGAGCCAACCCCAAATTTCCTCACGTATACTCTCCAAACAGCACTTCACTGTGGAAATCTGTGTAAGGAACCTGGGTGTCTCTTACTTTGTTTCCATAGTGCGCAGCTCAGGACTTGAACTGTGCCCAGACCCTTTTCTCCTCTTCCAAGTTATTTTTAAACAGATTTTACTGTATTTGTAATGTAATGTATATCTCTGAAAGGTAGGCCTTTTAAAGATCATAACAGTAATATTACACCAAAAGGTTTCATAATCCTTTCATACCATTAAATGTCCCCTTATAACTCATAAATGTGGTTGTTTAACAGTTCATTTGTTTAAATCTGTCCATGCGAGGTCCACATGGCAGTTGGCTACCAAGGCCTTTACATTTGGTACCTTGCTTCACAAGCTTAATCCTTTTCATGATTCTGGTTCACAAACCAAATTTGACAACAGAAACAAATTTCCCCATAAGGTCAGCGTTGAATCTAATCTTTGACTTCAACTCAATTTGATCAGAGTACCCTAAGACAAGCTACTAGGTCTCACACAAGAAGTGGGGTTCACTTTTGAAGGGGCTCGAAGTGTCCCTTGGGAACAAGCCCCGCATAAGCCCTCAGGGTGCTTTTCTGCAGGGCCCCTCCTACTGGGAGGCCCAGGTACCAATTGGATCCTAGACTCCTTCACAGTCCGAGTAGTGCAGCAGGGGTGGGATTAGATGTTAGAACTCAGCACAAAACGGACCCCAGGCCCCTAGGCTGTGTCCTCAGTGTGGCTCCCCTTACTTACATCTTGGGAGCCTCATTCCAAATCAGAGTGAAGGTATGTGACTCGGTCCTGAGTCAGGTAGGGTCTTAAAGATGCTAAGCAAATCAACCACTGAGGGGCAGCAACCCCAGGGGACCAATTAGTGCAAAAGATATAGATTCTCAAACTTGCTTTTCTATGTAAATATTTGATTTTGCAATAGTACTTACTAGTGCTAGCTTTGCAGAAAACGATAATGAATAAAGAAAATCTTTGGAGTTAGTGAAATGTGAACAGTCTGGGAGAACAGAAGCTTTCTGTCTCTGTTCATCTGCTCTAAAATAATAGAACAGTATCCGACTCAAGGGAAGTGAAATAGGTACCAATTGAATGCATGATGTTAACGTTTTCCTGCTTTATTCCTCTCTCCCCAAATCAGTTAGCTTCACCTTGTCTATTTGCACTGATTCTCCTGACATCCTGTTGGAAGAGCAGCAGCTGTACACTTTTGTTCTGAAACAATCCTTTCAGGGCTGGGTTGGCTCTGAGATTGTGGGTCCCTCCATAGTACTCTGGGCAGAGCAGGATGGCCCAGGGAGAGGCATCGAGGTCATTCTCATTCATTGCTGTTTTCCTTAAGCCCCGTATTTTTTTTTTTTAATTTATTTTTTTTCAAAGTTTTATTGATAAACAGAGAGCAATGAGACAGTTTCAAATCCAATCGGAAGTACAGTTTCAACAAATAATACACTGCATATATTCTTCTTAGTGGTTAATT
>NW_004524724.1:6835681-6842847 GCF_000260255.1 Octodon degus
TCAGAATATTGTAAAATAAGGACAATGGGAACAAATATTTTAATCAGGGATGTCACAGTTTATTTTGCATCTTTAAACATCCAGAAATGAGAACATTAAAATAAGTTCATTCTCCTCCACCTTCTATGCATCCTTAGTCATTCTCTTTGTGCTTTGGTACACTCAAATGAGAGGTACCATATTGTATTAAAACTTGTGTGCCGGTCTGATCGCATTCAACATTATATTTTCTAGGTGCATCCATTTTCAAGGAAGAGGAATGAGGGGAAAAGGAAAGCGAAATGAATAGAATAAAGATATTCATGTTCAGGAAGTTAATAGTTTCAATTAATGTGATCATATGTCATAATATGAACTAAGAGCAATAAGATCAATAAAGATGAAAATGGCATAGAGGGATTAGAGGATGAAGAAGGGAGAAGGGGAGGGAGATTTCAGAAAAAAGAGAAACAGGCAGCAGTGGGCTCCTCTGCCCACTCTCTAAGGCAATACCAAACTGCATGAACTGCAGATGCAGCCTAATAAAATAAAAAGATTTGAAAAACAGAAAAACTTACAAGATTTGAAAAATTAAGGAATTTTAGTGTGTATTTTTTACAAAAAAACTTTTCTGTGTTGCACTAGAAATATTAAAATATATCATCTAGAATCCATCTATTGACATTATTAAGCAAAGCGAAAATGTAGAGAAATGTCAATGATACAGCCCACATTTTGGTTAAACATGGCTTTCTCACCAGTCAGAGATAGGAGTAAGGAATTAGAGGTGGGACTGCATCACCAAGCAATGCAGGCCATAACCAGAAGCTGGAGAGAGCCAGGAATGGATCCTTGCAATGATGCAGATCACTGTTTTTATAAATGATATTCCTTCAAATCAAAGGAAAAATTCACTGGTGAGCTACAAGTTGAAGTAGATTTGACGCTAGAGAACAAAGAGAATGTGTAAGTATTAAAAGTTTATTTGGACAAATAGCAACTAAATCGCACACATTTTCAGATACTATTGAGAGTTCAATATTTATTGTATTTTTTCTGACTTAAATATTCAACTTAGATGTTCATAAAATAGCTAGATACACTTCTTTATGCCTTATAACATGCACAATAATATGTTGAGGATCATTGTTAATTTTGATAGGACATCAATAATTGTGTGGTTTTGCTGCTATATTTTTCCTTATTTGAAGAAAGCAAAATGTAGAGCAAGACTGGGAGTGGTGGTGCGTACCTATAATCCCAGCACTTCAGAGCCTGGAAACAGGAGAATCTTTACAAGTTCAATCAGTGTAGTGTGACCCTATGGACCATATACTAAAAAAAAAAAAAAAAAACGTAGATAATATTGAATATAGTTATCAAATCCATATTGCTAGAATTTACCTATTATCTTTCAAACATATACTATGAAAGATTCTTTGGAGTCTTATTTCCGTTTGATAAAGGTGAATAATTCCATATAATGAGAAAAAGAGAGAGTAAATATTAATGAAAATACATTTAGCAAGGTGATTCAGGCCCTTCCATAATACCTTAAGTCCCACAAATAAGATTTATTCTTTTAAGTTGTATTTATTTATTTATTTATTTATTTATTTATTTATTTATTTTTAAATGTATTTGATTGTTACTGGGTATCATTATGCAACTCAGACTCTTAGTGATCCTCCTGATTTCAGCTTCCCCAGTGCTGGGATTACAGGAGTGTGCCACTATGTCTGGACTCTGTGACTGGCTCAGACAGCCCTGGGGGCAGGGCTGGTGATATATGTGGTGCCAGGAATTGAACCACAATCCCTGCACTTGATTAAGCTTTTCTAAGCAGGCACTTTAGTCTACTGAGCCATCTCACAGGCCCAATAAGATTTTTTTAAATAGCACTATACTGGACTATTCACAGAACTATTTGCCTGAATGATGGAAAAAACTGTTGAAATTAAGCATAATTTCCTAGAAGCTCAGTGAGTAGTCCACTCTGAGGTTATCAGATTTAATTATACTTGAGACTAAGAGAAAGACTTGATTAATTAAACTAAGGAGATAGTGCTTGATGAAGCAATTATTGCCTGTTGGCACATACTCTTCAAAAAACTTCTATTTGTTTTTCTTGAATTGCAATTTAACCACACACTAAATTCAACAGTTTAATTTGTTTAGAAAAACTTAAAATGATCAAAACTCTGAAATGAAATAATGCTTTGATATAAAAATTAAAACTGCACCCCGCTATTTTCAAAGTCATATAATGTATTTCCTCTCTTTTTGTGTACTGATCATATTAAACAGGCAGACTTACCTTTTTAATCTCCTTATTAAATGGCTATTTAAATATAAATGAAAATAGAACACTTCTTTCCATGTTATGTTTGTAAGTTTTCCAATAGTTAGAAGAAACCTTTCAATAATTTTTTGACAAAATGATTATTAGTTATCCATATCACATTGCTCCTTGAATATAGAACTCTCATTATGTTCTCCATAAATTTGTCATTTATAGTTCTGAGTTTTGCCTCTTTTGCAACATTAAATTTAACTGTTAATAAATGCATACATTACAATGTTGTATAAAATCATTTCTCTCTGAGACTTGCACCCCATAAAAAGGCCATTGTAGCATACTGAACAATTAGTGTTAATTGTGCCAAACAATTGCATAGTATGAAACAAATGCAGTGGATTAATATTTAACTCTATAAAAATATTTTATACTACATTTATTACATGCAAAGTGTATTATCCAAAACACCATATAATCCACACAAGACTCATGTAAAATAGTCTGAAATTTTAACCAATTTTTTCAGAAAAAATTTTGGTGCTTGACCTTCTTAATTCTGTTCTGTGGAATTCTTAGTTACAAGGAGGATATGACTTCACTTTTACAAATCCTTTGTATATAGTCCCTGGGGCAACTCTACACAGTCTTTATGTTTTGTGGTTATGAACACATCTTGATCACTTCAAAATTATTAGTTTGATGTTGCTGTGATAACAAATGATCTCAAATTTTGTTGTGGAAAACATTAACTATTTATTACCTTATATTTTGGAGGTTATAATTCTACAGTAGGCATCATAAGGTTGAAATCATCCTGTGGGAGAAAAATGTATAATCTTTCATTTTTAGAAAAATAATGGACAGTATTTGAAGATTTCTGCTGCAAAAATAAGTAACTTTTGTGTGGTTTTTAATCAGTTCTCATTTTCTGTAAAGCATTGAGTGGAAATACAAAATACAGTCCTTGAGTTTAACTTTTCAAATATTTGTTAACTATTTTTTGTCCTTTGCTTCATTACATTGTATGAATTAATTTGACTTCCTTTCAGTCTTATTATATTTTCCTGTCTCCTTCGTTCAGAATTGACTTTATGTATTTCAAATGTTAACTAGTTGGTTCTTCATAAATTCCTTCACCAGAACTTATCTGCATGCCAGCATACATTTTGTCTGACACATGCTCTCTACCACACTAACAGGTATATTCTAGTAAGACACTGGACCTACCATGACTGTAGCTTAAACTTTCAGTTCTATGGAAAAAGGATGACAATGTAATCTTACTTTAGTCTATGTTATGTTAACCAAAACTTGAAGTTCGACAAAAGTATTTTAGATTTCTCAGTGGTAGAAAACCACTTAATAACTAAATAAAATTTTCTGATTAGAAAAAACATTTTTTTCTAAATTGTCTAAAACCATTTTTTCTGATCTTCCTTATTCCAAAATATCTGTGCATTTTCTTTGCTAGGTATCTGTTTTCATTTTTGAGTTACCTTTAATTATTTTCTGGGAACTGCAATAATTTCAGAAAATACTATTGAAGAGTATTAAGTCACAGCAGACTAAAGGGCCTGCTTAGGCAGAACGCAGTGGCATGGATTCAATCCCCACCCTGCTGTGCTGATCCCACCCCCTGGCACTCTGAGACTGTGATTGAGTCTGGGGATGGTGGCACATGCCTATAATCCCAGCTCTTGGGAGGCTGAACAGTAGAATCACTACAAGTCCAATCTATGTTGTGAGACCCTGTAGTCCCTGTAACATGTAGACCCTGTAATAAGTGAATTTTCTAAAAAAATAGAGTAGGCAGCCACAGCATAAAATGGATGATAATGTTTCACAATCTTATTTACTAAAGTTAAAAAACAGCAATACCACTGTCAGACATGTAATTCCCAAGGCCCAAACACAAAAGAAAGCCTATGGCTATTTATATATAAATGCAAATAGAACACTTCTTTCCATATTATGTGTGTAAGTTTTCCAATAGTTAAAAGAAACCACATTTCAATAACTTTTTGACTGTGATTATTAGTTATCCTTCTCACTTTGCAGCCTGAGTATAGAACTCTCCTTATGTTCTCCATAAATTCTTCATTTTTAGATTGTAGAACCTGTGTTTGTAAATAGGATCTCAAGTCCGCATCTTGTACAGCAATTAACCACTAAGAAGAATATATGCAGTGTGTTATTTGTTGAAACTGTACTTCTGATTTGATTTGAAACTGTCTCATTGCTATCTGTTTATCAATAAAATTTAAAAAAAAATATTCATTTTTAGTTCTGAGTTTCGCCTCTTTTGCAACCAAATAACTGCCAAATTTTCTCTTAAGAAAATTTTTGCAAAATATTTCTGACTGCATTTAAAGATGTTGGTACAAAAGAAAGAACATTACAACTGGTATGTATTTCAGATTACAGCTTTTAGATATATACTTAAATTATATTAGAGATAAAATAACATGCCTATCAAGCACTTCTGTTTGATTAACATAAAATAATTGTCCACAAACATGCTACACATTTGAAAAAATAGTCCTGCACTTGCACTTACCTTTATTTGATAGACGTGCACTGACAATAGAAATATGTAAGATTAAGAATTAGTAGTCATGTCACAGTTTATAGGAATGTTTCATATTAGCTACTGAGGTAAATGCTAATAGAACTTAAAGAACGCTAATAAAATTTGAAAATCTTAGTCAATCGACACACTGTTGATAGATTAATTCATAACACAATGTAACATGAATTTTAGAGTATTTTGTAGTATATTGCATAACAAATTTCAGTAAAATTACTGATTTAAAACTTTTTGTTGAATACATTTTCTAAGGGCCAGAATTTTATATTGTTGATCTTGCTACTCTGATAAGTAACTCCCAGGCTCATTCCTCTATGAATGTGTCAAGTTTTACTTGGTAGTTACTGAGAACAATTTCTAGAGTTAAGGATTGTTCCCCATAAAAAGAATGCTATTTTTCTTACCCTGGCTTTGAAACTAAAGTTCAAAGGCCTGCTGCATTCTGCCTTGTTCAAAGTCTCCCAGACCAACTTCACTGCTTTAAGCATTGGTTTCTTTTGGTATAAGAGTTGAAAACAAATTTCATAGGCTGATATTTGTCATTTCAATTTAAAACAAATGACACTGAAAATCATGGTAATAATCAAGTTGTAATGATCAGTTTGTGTAAATTATTATCATGTTTTTACTGATCTTAGAAACAGTTATAATTCACAGAGTAAAAGGTATTACTATTTTGAAGACAGAGATTTAAGTATGAAATCAAGTCAAATATGTTCATTAGTTCATGTACTTATTACACGAACCTTTTATTTATCATTTAATATATTCTGTGAATCATGCCCAGGACTGGGACTGCTGAAGTCTTTGAGATCTGCTCTTTCCCTTAGGCAACTTAGAGTTTAGGGGGCATGATACACACATACAACATACAAGTGAACTGAAGTTCATAAGCGTTGGAATGAGAGTATAATATTCCTGATATGAATGCATTGCAGGTATGCTAGAGGTGCCAGCAAATAAAATCAGCAAGCCTTACCCTTATTTCCTATATCCCACTAATCTACTACCCTATACTTTGTTAAAATTTGCAATTAAGAATATATGCAGTGTGTTATTTGTTGAAACTGTACTTGCGATTTGATTTGAAACTGTCTCATTGCTGTTTATCAATAAAATTTTGGAAGAAAAATTTGCAATTAGGCAAGATGTACAAGTTACAGAATGGCACCAGTCCAGCAACTGAATTTGCCGATGGAGCAATCAGAAATGTAAATATTAAGGTGTGAATCTGAGCCTGTGGATGCCCTGGAGCTATAGCTGTTCATTGCTATCTTTATTTAACTGTAACAGGAAGTAAATTTGCTATAAGAAGAGAACCGTTCAATATCAAGAACCATGAATTTGTACTTTCAAATATATAGAGTAGGATGGAGCATTAAGGTATAATTTAATTTGAGTAGCTGGCTCAGAAAGACATGAAATAATTAAGTTCTGAATTCTATCACTTTCATTATAGACCTAATTTCTTCTAAAGAAAAAGTAATTATTTCCACTTCCCAAATACTTTTTTGGGGAGCTTTTAGTCATTATCTTGCTTTGATTTTTCTGGTGCAAGATTCAATAAATATCCAAAATAAGACCTCAAAACATTACCTTGCTTTCTTCCATATGAATATGTTCTCTCTAGATCATTTCCATGGTGTGTACACAAAAATATTCTTTAAGAATATGAAACAAATTCTATTCTTCTGAGTTACAGCTAGTGTGATCAGGAGCATTAAATGATATTAAATATAGCAACAGAATTTCTAATTATCTCATAAAATAAGCAAATTAAATGACATTTTATTTTTCATATGAATCAGCATATTTTAAAATATGTGTTAACCTCAACACATTTACTTCATGTATCTGACTTCCTTGTGTCTCAAATGTCACTCCGATTTCTACTTGACTAGTAACATTAATATATAAATTAATGTCTCATCAGTCTGTTTACATAGTAACTGTGAGACTGTGTCAAAGACCAAAAATGTGATGTGATATAAAGGAAGATGTGGCAAGCCCCAGGAGCATAGCACTTAAATTTCTAGTAGCCAGTGTTAGAACACTTATAGATAAAAAGCAAAATGTCTTTTTTCACCCTTAGAGTAATCATGTCATGTTCCATGGCATGCCATATGACTATCTTCATCTTGAAAGTCAGAATGATACCAATGGCTGTAAGCATATTTAATCTTGTTTTTGGAAATGACAATTTACTATTTGACATGTGACCTTCCATATGGTGATTTGTACAGTAACCTCTGACTGTTCTGTCCTTCATGACATTCTTTACTTAATGTAGGTAATGAAAAT
>NW_004524724.1:6842947-6845207 GCF_000260255.1 Octodon degus
CACATCTCAATCATTTTTATTATTATAATTCAACTTGGGGACTGTGTTGAAAAGTATAAAATATTTTAAGATTCATTCTTACTTTTTTAAAGTGTATTTGGTACGTCTACCTTATGCAGCTTGAACGCTCTGTGATCCTCCTGTTTTCAGCCTCCTCAGTACTGGGAGTGCAGGTGTGCGCCACAATGCCCAGACTCAGAGGCTGGCTCAGCGCACCCAGGGCGGGGCTAGTGCAGCATGTTGTGCCTGGGATTGAACATTTTTACTTTTAATGACATTAGTCTCTAAATTATCAGTTGCAAAGTTTCATTTTGAGAACCTTAAGAGAAGCAGCTTTCATAACCTTCTCAGATATGTTCTAGTAGCAGTGTACACGACAGTCAGAAAATGCTCTTCTGAAATGTAGGCTTATTTCCTCTCCTCCTATATTCAGTGAATAGAGAGGACCATTCACTTCTACTGTACGTAACCTTCTTCATACAATCCCAAAGTAATGAGTGTTCTCAAGTTCTTTTCTTTTCTTTTTTATTAGTGAATAAAGTCACTTTCATGTAGCTATCCTCCATGATAACTTTTCAGTAAATTGGGCATTTTTATTCTCACCTATACCTGTTCTACTTATGGCAGATTTCACATCAGCGTTCGTTCAGTTTCTCAACTAAGAATCACACATTTGGAGATTTCCTTGTCACAAAGTATACTTCTCTGCCTTAAACAACTGATTTTTGAACTGCTAGGTGTACCTGCAAGGATACAAAGCTATCAGCTGCTACTGTTGTAGGTAGCTAAATTAGATAAAAATATTGTAGGCAGACAGACAGGGCCCGCAAGAGACAATATGGAAGACAAGGTGACTTTGCAACTTGGAAGAGACAGACACTCCTGTTCAGGCCAGATCTCAAGACAAAGGAGTAAA
Source organism: Octodon degus (assembly GCF_000260255.1). NCBI lineage: Eukaryota > Metazoa > Chordata > Mammalia > Rodentia > Octodontidae > Octodon > Octodon degus. The sequence continues at coordinate 6,843,864 of NW_004524724.1, forward strand.
TAAATGCAGCTACATACTTCCATAGAGATGGGGGGATCAGTGATTGATATTTTATTTTAAATAGGTATCAATCACCTTGAAAGAACCCAAATGAGTCACTAACCCAACCCCCAAAAGGAAGAGACCCTGTCCTATATTCATGCCCACTTGCTACGTGACTTGCTTCCCTACTTGGTACTGAATTTAATTTTACCTGAGCAATGGTGCTTACAATTTCATTGGTTGACCATAGTTTTGTCCTACCTCATGCCCACCGAATCAAGTTTCCATGTTCTCCAACACCTTAGATCCGGCTCACCGCATGTTTTCCTCCTTAAAATTCCCTGGAAGAGACAGCTCCCTGGGGACAATCCGCTCGGGGGCCCCTTCTGTCCCTCTCTTGGACAGGAGCTTTCTTTCCCCCAATAAATATATTCTGCTCCTAACCTCCCTTTGTTTCTAAAATTCATTTTTCGGTTTTAGAGAACACGACCTTGTCCCAGGTACCTTTCAGGTCAGAAAGAGATCATTTGTTTACTACATCTCTACCATCTAATCATACTAATTGCATCTGGAGTATCACAGAGAAACAGTATTCCCTGAAAACACTTTGGATGACAGAAAGCAGACGTTGGATATGCCCTCATTTTAATAAGCCAATACCGAACAATTTTAACGAAGTTTACCTTTCATGTTCCCTAGATAGGAAGTGCTTCTGTGGAAAGGCTGATTGTTTTTTCAAAGAAAAGTAATTTGTACAGTCATGATCAAAGGGCTTAAAAGACACCAATAAAATATATCAATTCACCAAAAGATATTTATGTTTATGTTTAATGCTCTATGAATGGTTTATTACTAAGAAGTTAAACAAAATAAATTTGGACTTCAAGTTGCTTTTAGTTTATAGCAGATAAAAAGTAGTTAAAATGATAATGCAGATAGGCTTATTGCACACACTATTTAAATCCAATTGCAATTCTTGAAGTGAGATAATGATTTTCAAAATAGAACAATGAAAGTGTGTGAAAAGTTAGAGCTATTAAATATAATTAAGCCTTTGCCTCCATACAAAAGAACAATGGAAAATAAGAATATTTTGAAAGGGGCTGAGAAGAGAGCTCAGTGGTATAAGTGATTGCCTGGAAAGCACAAGGACCTTGTTGGCCACCAAAACGGGATGTGGTGACACAAGCCTGCAATCCCAGGGCTGGGGAGGCTGAGACAAGAGGATCACTGAGTGTCTGAGCTATGTAGCAAGACCTTGTACCAAATAAATAAATAAAAGATTCTTTCTTTCTTTCTTTCTTTCTTTCTTTCTTTCTTTCTTTCTTTCTTTCTTTCTTTCTTTCTTTCTTCCTTCCTTCC
>NW_004524724.1:6845432-6851617 GCF_000260255.1 Octodon degus
GTTTAGAACTTTTTATTTTGTACTATCAGTTTTTTAGTTTGAGTTTGTTTGTTTTTTGTTTAAGAAAACATTGTTATCTTTATTTCAGGCTGGATGCCACTTGATCGAGGGCAGGAAGCCCATTTCAGGTTTAATTATTGTGGGGGGTCTTTGATGGGCTTACCAAGAAATTTTGAATTATAGTAACTTAACATTGATATTAATGATATAAAAAGAAATATAAATTTTAAAATGCTTCATTTACATTTCTTTTGTTCTTTTTTTAGTCAATAATTCTTGATGTAAATATGTTCTTGAGGCAGACTTTGTTAGGTAGAATCAGCATTCTTGAGTTATTCTTTCATTCTAATTCTTGAACATTTGTGTCAACATTTCCCATGATTCTAGAGTTTTTATTTGGTTGTGTTTGTTTGTTCTTGAGATAGAGTTTTGTTTTGTTAGCCAATATGGTCTTGAACTTTCCATCTTGTTTCAGTATTCCAAAGAATTGGGATTATAGCTATCATCATCGTATTCATTGGATTAAATTATCAGTAATATTGCACTTAACAAAATTTAATTAATTCTAAATAAAGTACTCTAATATACAATGTTAGTATTTCTAATAAGCGAAGGATTTATACTTTGCAATTAGTGGGTTTTTTTGGTTTTTTTGTGGAACCGAGGATTGAACTCAGACCCTTGTGCTTGCCAGTGAAGTGATTATTCCGCTGAGCCATCTCCCCAGCCCCAGTGTTGTTTAATAGACCTAAAAGTGTAATGGTATCTCTCACGTATTTAATCTATGAACTTAATACAGAGTATAGTTTTTTTTGTTTGTTTTTGTGGTACAAGGACCTTGTGATTGTCAGGCAGGTGCTTATTCTACTGAGCTATTTCCCTTGCCCTGTAGTACAGTTTTAATCTCCAAATTTACAGTAGACCATTGAATCAGACTATCAATGAACTACCAAGTAAAACACATAATAAGCTAGTTCCTGTAAGGGAAGGAAGGGACAAGGAATTTAAAGGAAAAAAGAATTATAGAAAAATAGAAATAGAGCTTTTATAAATAGTAATGAAAGGAAGAATTAAAAGGAGGTAGAAAGACTAGAGATGAAAAACAAAAAATTAAGATTTCTTTCATACATATGTAAATCCCCATGATGAATGTACTAATCAGTATGTTTTACAAACAATTATCAAAAGAAAAAAGGAAAAAGTATTTGTACTCAGGTTAATGATAGTGAAAGCTCCAATGATACATGGTGATTTGTCATAGATTTAAGACATATGTAGCCTGTTTCCACTAAAGTTACTTTATTTGAAAATCATTAATAAAATTCTTAAATCAGTATGTTGGTTATTTTGGCATGTTATGTCTTGAAATACATTTTAAAATTGTGAAACTATAGAATAAAAAGGAATCCAAAAAAAAGGTGGGAGATATGTTATCAGCTAAGCCAAAATGTAGATCTTGAGAGAAAAGGAACCAGGTAGAGGATATAAATGATCAATAATTATTTGCAAAGGCAACAACAAATGATTTTGTCACAGTAGCCTTGTAGTATAATTACAAGCGAGTATACAAACTTTGCAAAGGACTCAGGATATATCTCAGCAGAGTGGTGCCTGCCTGGCAAAAGGGAGGCCCTGAGTTCCATTCCTGGTTCATCCTCCCAAAATATTATCCAGGAATGCATATTAGTCTACACATTGTGAGAATATGAAGAGACAGGAACAAAGTAAAATATAGCTTCATGTATTAATTCAGAAAATTATCCAAATAGTTGCACTAAGGAAACTAATTTATAAAACTTCATTATTCTTGTTTTTTAATTAATCAATTGATTCAATAGTGATTTTTTAAATATCAAGAAAACTATTTTGTATTCTAAAGTATTTTAAACAGTTTGAATCAACATTTAAATTTCTTCTAGAGATATGTGCTCAGACAAACAAGCTTTGGTTATTTTGCCTTCATTCTTATTATACCTTAAAAGGCATGTTAAAAGATATGTCTGAAAATTCTCAATAGCACTGTTTATACCACCTGGATATTTCCCCCAATTTTATTGATGAAAGATAACTTTAGTGAGTTTATTAGATACTTACATGTTCCCCCAAAAGAATGATCATTTCTTATACTACATAATGTAGAGGGCTGGCCAGACAGTGCAGTGAATTAAAGTGCCTTCTTAGGCAAATGCAGGGGCCAGGGTATGATCTTTGGCCTGCTGTGCTGGTTAAGTTCCCAGGATGCACTGAGATGCAAATGAGACTGGGCGTGGAGGCACGCACCTGTAGTCCCAGCACTTGGGAGGCTGAAAACAGAAGGATCACTTCTCATCTGATCTGTGTAGTGAGATCCTGTACTAAATATTAATATATAATATTCAGTTACAATACATATTTAAAAATATTTACTAGTAGTTAATATTAACACATTTATAATGTACTAAATATAGATACATATTTATGAATTACAAATTATTTGAATGTTTATATTTTTACATTTTGTTAGGTATTAATATCAAAGTAGAAGGGCTGACCAAATAGCTCAAAGGATTAAAGCTCCTAAAAGCAGGAGCAATGACCAGGATTTCGATTCCTGGGCCTGCCATTTTGGGCCCACCACTGGGGCGGACTCACACAGCAACTAAGACAGCTCTGGAGAGGCTGTAAACAGGTGGATCACTACAAGTCTGATCTAGTAGTGAGACCCTGAACACCCTGTAGACCCTTCCCTAAAATTAAAAAAAAAAAAACCAGATTAATAATAGTAACAAGAATACCATATAAACCTGGGGAAATGGAAAATACTGCCTTTAGATAATTATACATATTAATAGATTATGTATATGTTTTGTTACACAATAGCTGCACATAAGACTATAGATCAATAAAATGTTATACAACCATGAGTAAATTTTTATCTTTGAAAAGATATATTTTTACAAGGTCTACAAAACTTAAAAAATCTGACCTAACAGCATCTTCTGAAATAATATTAAGGTTTAAAATGTGCAGGATTTTTATCAATTTTGTAGTCTGATGGGTAATGATTTATATTTATACATTCACATATCAACTATTTTGTAGCTACAATTTTTACATAGGGAAATATTCATTAAGGTAGAATGACATAATAAACTTTTATATTGATTCAGAAATTATCCCAGGAATTTATTTCTCAAGCAGAAAATTTTCGAAAAAAATAAGTCAGAAAAGAGGGCATCTAATGACATTATTTATGTTTCTTACTTTGCATTGTTCTAGAAAACAAGCAATGAGTAACTTAGAAGTGTGATGGAAAGGGTAGAAATTACAGAATAACAGGCAGGCCATGCATTTAATGCATGGGGAAAGAATTAGCTTGCTTTATAGTTTATAAATTAAAAGAAACTACTATTTTTCCAGAGCATCCTATGTAATAAGTATTCCACACATGTAATTTAACAAATTCTAAATCTCCATTATTGTATACATTTGCAGTATGTGTATATACATATTTTATGTACAAATTCAAATATATTGTCATTAAAATATAAAAGCTTTGAGAACATTCATAATTTTCCCAAGTGAAATGCATAGTTAACAAACTAAAATACATTTGGTAACAAAATTCAGATCTTTTTTACAATCCTACATTAATTCACAAAATTCAGATCTCATTAATACCTTAGTTCCCAAGATAACATTGTGAAATGAACTCATAATTTCTCTTTATTTGTGTACAAAATAGACATAATATACATGCATGGAAACACAATGTAAGCACTGTGATCTTCAAAGTCATTAATGTGTCTGCTACCAAATATTCCTTTTTCTAAGTATCTAACCAAAACCACTGTCACTTAGGAGATCCTTAAGTATCAGTTTCTGTCTAGCAAACCAGAGATTGCAGTGAGATTGACTTTTAGCTCTATTCCTTCCTCTTGCAGCTGAGCACTCCATAATGTCAGAGCCACAATTATATGTCTAGGGATTCCCAAAGTCTAGTAAATTATGTGGCAGTTGCTCCACAAATATTGATTAAAAGAAATTAAATAATCCATCAAGTGGCAATCTGAGGTGAGAGAAGAACAAGTCTGATCTCATTCTATTGGAGTGCAGTGATGTACACTATAAATAATAATAATTTTAAATAGATCATTGTATGAGCCATTATTGTTTAGTTAGAAAGTTTGTCATTGTAATCACAATAGAAGAAGGTGATGACTGTATGTGCCATGATTTAACAGTTACTCTATCATAGTGGATTTTACACATAAGAAAGCATAACTGGGAGTCTGGGAGACCACACAAGAAAATAGGAGCCTGTAAATTCTTTTAGCAAAATGAAATATTTCTGCACAGATAATGTTAACATCTGATCTCAGGGAACCATAGTGATCTCAACATTTTAGTTCTAAAAACCAGGGATGAATTCCAAACCCATCTCGCTCATAGTAAGTAATGAGTCAATATTTATTATTATTTAATCTATTGAGCAGTTTTGTTCATTAATAAGTAGTACATTAGGAAAAGGAAACTGTACTTACACTGGCATACCAATCTGCACATTTAAAAAAATCATACAGAGTAAATAATCCAATAATATAAATAAATACTCTGAAAGTGGCTAATTGCATGAAAATGAAATTAATCCTCTTGTTAATTTTGTATTAATATTAATTATATGTTAAAACATCTAAATATAAATAGGCAGTAATCTTATAGACATTGACAATACCTCATGAATAGCTAAAAGTAACAAAAAGTAGTGTTTTGATTGTTTTTGCAGCCACTATTTCTCAGCAAATTGGCCACAAAGTGTAAAATCAACTCATCCTGAAAAGAAGTATGTAGGGCTTTAATGTAGGTATAACTAAACATGACAAGTTTGAGTAAAAATCAGATATGCGATATACATTTACTTCATTGTTTCTTTTATTAAATGCTAAATGTCTAATCTGATTTGCTGCATAGCTCTAAGTGTAATATGTTACAAAGAGCTTGATGCTACAAGGCAGCATTTTGTAGCACTTCACTGACAGCCTAACTTGGAGGGTAGCAGTGCTTATCCAAGGGTATGTGGTGTCAGTCAGACGAGAAACTGTGTTATGGGTCGACACACAGCGTTGCTGATACCTGGATGCCTCCCCCAAAGCCTTGTTTCCTCAGAGTCCAGGCCTTGGGAGCCGATGGACCATGGGGCCTGACACGCATCAGCGGGTTATCCTACTGGTCAGGTAGCAGCACAGTGTGCTTCGGGTGAAGAAGCCTGGTTGGCAGAGCTGGGCCACTGGGGGCGTGGCCTGGAGAGGTTGTTCCTTTCCTACTTTCCTCTTCACCTCTTGCAGCTTCCAGCTGTCACATCAGGAGTTGTTTCTCCTTAGAGATGCCCCACCATGACACCCTGCCTTGGAGCCAGCCGACATGGGTAGTAACTTCTATGAACTGTGAGCAAAATGAAACTTTCCGCCCTTAAATTGTGAGTGTTGGATTTTGTATCCCAGGACAAGAAAGTAACTAAAATGCACAGCTTTAGCAAACTTAATTACAATTGATTCTGTAACCAGCAAGATTTAAGGGAATAAAGTATTTCATTTATTTAATTTTTTCAACTTGCATGAAAATATCGAGGCAAGGGCTTGCCAAATAGCTCAGCGGATTAAAACGCCTGCAAGCAGGAGCACTGGCCAGGGTTCGATCCCCAGGTCTGCCGTGCCGGCCCCACCCCTGCGGAGCGCTGAGAGGGCAACTGAGACTGGGTGTGGTGGCGCGCGCCTGTAATCCCAGCTCTTAGGAGGTTGCAAACAGGAGAATCACTAGGAATCCGATTTAGTAGTGATACCCTGAACACCTGTAGACCCTTCCCTAGACAGAAAGAAAAAGAAAGAAGAAAGAAAGAAAGAAAGAAAGAAAGAAAGAAAGAAAGAAAGAAAGAAAGAAAGAAAGAAAAATTGAGGCATATTACATGTATTCTATTGAAACTATTTTAAAAATGTCAAACATATATATAACAGTGAACTTGTAATGTCTCTTGTTTGGTCAATAATTAGTGTTCATAGGAATTCCTTAGTTGGCACGACTTTAACTGAAATTTAAATTTTTGTACATCTTTAATTAAAGAGATTAGAAGAATGAGCCACAAATACACCTTATTTTAGGAATTAACCACAATTTTAGATCAATGTTATATGCATTTGTATAAACATGAA
>NW_004524724.1:6852012-6853095 GCF_000260255.1 Octodon degus
ATTTTATTAAAACACATTCATACCCATTACTCTGTCTAGAACTAATAAATAACATGTAAGTGGAAGAATAAATATTATTAACAAAATTTTCTTAACAATATTTATGTTGCATGTGAAGTTTAAGAAAGTATCTAGGAAATCTTAAAGAAAAGATTATCATGATAAATAGCAAATAAAGATTGCCTTTAAAAGTTGAGAATTTTTAAAAAGTAAAATATTTCAGCCCTTAATTTATCAAGTGGAATTAAGGACAAATCCATATTTATAGAGATTTTCATTACAGAAAAGATTTCATTGTAAAGAAAAATCTAAAATTTATTTATTTTTACCAATATGATGAAATGAATCATATTTCTGCTACTATTTATAAACAGTCTAAAAATGAAATTCAGAAACGCCATCCTTTTAAAATGGCACCCAAAAGAATGAAAATGTTAGGAATAAATTTGACAGTGGAGCCCAGAGACTAGCACAGTAAACTATAAAACAGCATGAAAAGAATTGTTTTTAATGTAAATAAATAGAAAGATATCTTCTGTTTCTGAATTGAAATATTTTTTATTTTATGTAAAAGTGATACAATATTTTATAACAAAATAATAGAACAATAATAGTTAATACGGTTTATATTGTTGTTTCTAAAGTAGTTAAAGAAACGTGGATAAAAAATTCTCCAACTGATATTAAAAGAAATGTTCCTGTTCAATGAGCTAAGAAACTCTAGCGGTATGACTAACTTGCTTTGCTGTTGCTTTTCCCTGCCTTCCTTTCCCTCTTCCCCCTTTTTAGTTCCTTTTTTCCTTTTAAACAATTTCTTCCCATTCCAAAATATTTATTGTACACTTTAGATCTCATTCACTCTTTCAGTTTCTCACCCCAGAGAAACAGTGTGATGTTTAAGTTATTGAGTCTGATTTACTTCACTTATGAATATGGCCTTACATTGCATCCACTTACCTATAAAAGTCTCACATTTATCCTCCTTTATGGACTAGTAATTCTCCATTATATAAAAATACCATGTCTTTTTTTTGGAGGGTGGGTGGTACTGGGGATTGAACTCTGGACCTTGCACTTGCCAGG
>NW_004524724.1:6853935-6865077 GCF_000260255.1 Octodon degus
TCTCTCTCTCTCTCTCTCTCTCTCTCTCTCTCCTTCTCCCTCTTTCTCTCTCTCTCAAATCTATTTTCACTTATGACAACACAAATCTTTATAATACTGTTGTTACCATTACATCCTCTCACATTAATTATTTATTGTTCTATCTTTAGCTGTCGGGGTGAGCAATTTAAATTCTACTCAGGAGCTATCCTGAAATCTCCAATATTAGAACATAAAACATTATGTTTAATTTCATGATTTTTTTACCAAATTGACGAATGAATATAAGAACAAAATGTACTGTCATTCTTGCCTCCAAACCAACAATCTATAATTTTTTTAAAAGGTACATGAACAGCTAAGAAATCTGCTTTAAAAGATGATTGGGAAAATTAGACCATATTCAAATCAAATTGACATTATCATGACATAATTATGACTGATATGTGCTCAGTTATATCAGGACCATATGCCAGAAAATCTGTGAGATTATTTGTAATATGTATTGAAGTTAAATGTTAAGTAATGGGGAAAATATGTTTTTAATTCTTTCAGACACTTTCAGATGAAAGATATTTTGTGGAAAACACAGAGAAATGCAAATGATGGAATATGAGGGTTTCTGTGAAATTTTTCATTATATTTGAAGTGAAAACAAACAGCTTAATGTTTTTGTTTGCTGATTAGATGCTTTGATTCTTACAAAGTGATGCTTACACAAGTCTATATTTAGGATTTTAGGTCATAGTTAAGTACTTTAATGTGTAAAAATTGAAAACACTGGTCATAGTAAGTAATTCAGTTTCTTTTGAAAACTGCACTAAATTCATTTGTTATATAGCAATTTCTTTCCTCAAAATTATAATTTCATCCTTATTTTGTCATTTTCATCCATATTGATGGTGGAAGTGTCAGAAACTATAACATCCTGTTCAATCCAGTGTAGGAAAATGAAAGCCATTAAAGTAGTATTTTATGCTTAGGATAGATTTTAGTGGGTGAGCTCTATGGTATGCCTGTATCTTATCTTGCTTCTTGCTTTTAGTTGCTTCTCTCTCTCTCTCTCTCTCTCTCTCTCTCTCTCTCTCTCTCTCTCTCTCTCTCTGTAGTCTCACTATGTAGGTCAGACTTGTCCTGATCCTTCTGATTTCTGCCTCCCTAGTGCTGGGATTACAGTCCTGCGCTACCACATCCGCACTTCATTGTAGGCTCAGCACACTGGGGTGGGGCTGGTGGGGCATGCAGTGCCAGGTATCGAACCTTGGCCTCTGTGCTTACCTAACCAAGCTCCTAGACATCTGAGCTATACCGCTGGCCCTCTCCTCAATCTTGCCTGTAAGAGTGATCTCCATTCTCACATTTGTTAACCTTTTACTTCTAAACCTTTAAAATAAAATCCAGAATAATACAAATTTTTGTTTCTTCTTGGATGAGTTATTTGGAAATTGTTATTTTTAATCTACACATATTATAGTTTAGACTGAGAACAGCACAGAGTTTAAAAAAATATTGAGGTCAATTTCTGTCTGATGTCAAAAATCTATAGGCTCAATTTTGTCAATCAGTAATTCAAAGTTTCAAGACATCTTTTATTTAAATACAGAGTTTTGATTAATTTTAACACAGCTATATACTTAAATAATTATAATGAATAGTGTCACCCAAATCACTAAGGAGGACCAGGGCTTGAATCCCTCACTCTCATATATTATCCACAAGATTTGAGGCACTAACTGTTCTCTAGCTTAGTCATCTGAGAAAGGTGAGCCTTCAAAATTCTTGTTTTCAATTTTCTTTTATCTCCATTTCTTGTTTTTTAAACAATACAAATTAGAATTTAAACAAAAACTTGAAAGTGATACAGAATTTCACTTAACAAAGTAATAGGAAATTTCACGGTATTTGTTGTAATGCATAGTGTTGTCTTCCAATCAGTTATTCATAGTACTAGACATATGAATGTAAAATTGGAAGAAGAAATAAAAAAAGAAATGTATGAAAAATTAAGAAGACAAAAGTACAAACAATTGAAAAAAATAGATTGAACAAATAGCATTAATGTCTTCTTTCCACAGACCAGCAGAAATGCACAGTACATTTGTCCCAAAGATCCTGCTTACATTCATAGATAAATCTATTTTCCCCCTCCCTCTCCTGTCCTTCTCCTCAGCTCAGTAACTCTTTCCCTTTGAATAAGTTCATTCCCTTTTCCCTGTATCTATTGTACCATTCAGATTCCATTTTTCTCTTTTATGTTTTCACAGTAAGGAGACAACAAGATGTTTGCGTATGTAGCTCTAATTTATTTCATTTAAGAGTATGTTCTCTACCTGCATCCATTTACCAACAAAAGATGCAATTTTTTCCTATTTTACAGTTGAATTATACTCCATTTTGTAAAAATACCACATTGTCCTTCCCCATTCTCTAGTTGATGGGCATCTGGGTTTTCAGGATTTAGCTATAAAAAGTTGAGCTATTATAAACATGGGGCACATATATCACTATGTTATGAGATTTTCAGTGCTTCTGGAAAAATATCCACAAGAGGAATACCTGGCTTGAATGGGACCTCCAGTCCTAGTTTTTGAAGGAATCTCCACACTGATTTCCATCTTGGTTGTACCAGTCTACATTCCTAGCAACAGAGTAACTGATTTGAGCTACCATTTTGTTTCAGCAAATAGGATAAGAGCCTATCAAATATTTTTCCAGCTTAAATTGCTGGGTTTTAATTCCATATTCTCAAATAGTGGCCAGAGACATGAATTATTTAATTACACCATGCCATTGCTATATTCAATGTTTGTTTTCATCATGGCTTCACACTGATTCTTTTGTTAATGTCAGAAAATGTCTTATAGAATGTGATGCTTTGAAACTGTCTGATCTTAAATTGTGCTATTTTCCCTTTACTTCTTTCCTGCAGACCTGTTGGTGTGCCTTGCACAGCCCAGACTCAGTCGCATATCAAAGTACTTCCCACTTTGTTCTTCACCCTTATGTTAATCAGCCTGGCATGTGTTTTCTAATCACTATTTGAACTGTACTATTAAAATACACCTTACTTATTACTTTAAGACCTCTTCCCAGTATTTTATTTTTTGACTTTTTTTCTAACAGTATTTAATCTCTGAATAACCTCATATTGAGAATAAAAGTTTTTACTAATATTGTTTAGACAAGATATCATGTCTGCATCTTGTCCTCTGAATAACTACTATGAAGACAACAATGTGCAAGGTATTAATTACTGTAAACATACTGCTAACCTGTTTTAAAACTGTTTCATTGCTATTTAAAAACTTTTTCTCATTAAAATGAATAAAAATTTAAAAATTGCCTCATATACGATTTCATTTTTTTTTTTTTTTTTTTTTTGTGGAACTGGGGTTTGAACTCAGGTACTGTGCTTGCCAGGCCAGCACTTATCCTACTAAGCAATCTCCCAGGCCCTAATTATTTATTTAGTTTACTCTTTAATTTGCCCTTCTACATGTGTATCACTTTCTACTCTACAAGTGTAAACAGCACAGTTGAGGTTGGGAGACCACAACCTGTCTCCAGTGTGAACTAGTGCAGCAACCCAGGGCCAATTCTCCGTGAAGTATCCTCAGAGAAGCAGAAATAAAATAAAAAATAGCCAGAAAATCTCTAAGCTCCAAACAAGAGCACCTATATGCTAGATCTTGTGATCTGACCTTCAGTACCCTTTTCCTCACTTGAAACTCATTAAAGGTTCATAAATATGGACAGCATCTCATGCATGTAATTTAATCAGAACAGATTCTGGTACAGGCATCTGAATTGAAAGTCCTTGTGATCACTAAAACTCTGTCAATCGCTCCTGTCAATCTTATCCAGAGACCCAGTGTAAGGCACATGGGCTTGTGTGCTCATCTTTCAAAACTGAAATCTTTATTTGTCTGTGTGGTTTCATTGTCCTGCCTTCTTGAGTCCGCTCTTCTCTTCCTGACATCTTTTTGCTGACATACACCTGTCCCGAGAATGTCATTGGATGTTGTCTTGCTCACTGTTACTTGCTCATTGTTGGGATCAAATACCTAACACCCACAAGCAAAAAGAGGAAGGTTTATTTTACCTCATAGTTTGTAGAGATTTCAGTCCATAACCTACTGGTTCCATAGCAGAGGGTCACTGCAGAAAGAAAATAGGCCCTGGTATAGCAGGCAGGAGCCAATGACACTTGTATCTTTCTTTTTTGATCCAACCATGCTACAAGGCATTAACTAATGCCACCCACCTCAAAGGTGAGTATTTGTCTTTCACAATTCCATCATCCCCAGACAGATTATGCTAAATAATCAGCGGAATAGTCCAGTATCACACCCCAAATCCAGTGACACACACCTGATCTGGTCACTCCCAGAAGCTCCTAGTGCAGGAGGCTTTGGGGCTTATCTAGATATAAGCTGTAACAAATGACCCTTGTGATTCTTCTTCATTTTACGCAGAGCCTGGAATCTAGCTGTCAGTTCCCTCATGTGGTGTACTACAGCTGAGGAAATTTCAAAGGAAATATCCTACTTGAAAACTACTTTGAAGTGGGGCTGGGAAGATGGCTCAGGGGAAAAAGTGCTTCCTTGGCAAGTGCAAGGGCCTGAGTTCAATCCCTAGTTCCGAAAAAAAAAAGAAATAAAAATATTTTGAAGTGAACAAGAATGTCTCTCAAGAGATTTAATAACCACAAGAAATCTCCAGAACAAATTATGACACAAGCCTCATGGTTGTTTTTAAGTTTTTGAATAAAGTTAATAATGTAATGTACTAATGAGTAGTATATTATCTTCAAGAGTGTACCAGAAGCCATCACACGTATCCTTAGAAGGAACCTACATGTGATAAAAGACTTTTTAGTACTGGGGAGATAGTTTAGTGGAATAAGTGCTTGCTTGGCAAGACCAAGGTCCTGAATTCGATCCTTGATACCACACACACACACACACACACACACACACACACACACACACAAAGCCTTTATAAATCCTACACACAGTTTCCAAGAAGTAACTGCTCAAAAATATAAAGAAATGAGACATCATAAACAAAAGTCGGAATGGACAACTAGCAATCAAGTCATTATCTGTGTAGTTCAAAACACCGTGAATAAACACTATTAATACTTATATTCAATACATCTGGCAAAATGCTAGACTAAGTATACAACAATCTAAAAACTAAAATTACAAAGTACATTTGAAATAAACAATAGTCCGTCTCTCCCTAAAATTAAGTAAGAATCCATTAGCTGGATTTAGCACTCAATGCAACTCAAATAAGCATTTGCAATTTGTGAAAAGAAAAAAAGAAAAAGAAAACAAGTCAAGCCAAAAAAAAAAAAAAAAAAAAAAAAAAAAAAAAACCACCCTAGAAGGTCGATGCTACATTGATTATGACAAGTTACAGATCTTGCCCACAGACCAGATAGCATTATGTGATGATGAGGGATACTTAGAGTATATTTGCTGTAATCTCGTTCAGCATATCCTCCACTGCAAATGATAAGCTTTAAAGGTATGCAGCAAAAGCCATTAAAAATGCCATTTTAAAAAGGGAAAATGTGAAGGTACTAGTCGTCTCCTCTCAATAAATTTTATTAGTTCTTCATTAGATTTTAAAGCCTAGAATTCTCATTGACTTTCAGCAACACTTACTATCTTTTGAGTTTTGGTCTGTTAGACATCCATCTTACTTACTGAAATGTACTACATATGAGAAGTTTCACCAGCTTACTGAAAGACAAATGAATTTTGAGTGTCAAAATACTTTTCTTTCCCCTTTTTGTGCTTTGTCTGTCTCAACTATGTTTGTTGGGTTTATACTGCAGCTTTCCTCAACAATTTTTGGAACTCCTGTGAATTTGAAGAGATTGAGAATTAAGTAATGCTTTCCTTTTTTGTTGAGCAGTTCATTCCTCATGGTTTCTGTCTTCTATTACATTTTATGATGAGCAGTAAAAAAATCAGTGTCAATTCTTTGCCTGAAAATCTCTTTAGCTGCAAACTAAATTTATCATTTACTTTTTCTTTTTCCACCAAACCATAAGTAACAATTTTTAAGCTTTTTCACACTACCTAACAAAGATTTATCTTTTTCCCATTTCCAGTGTTATTTTTTTCACTATCCTCTAAGTGCATCTTTCTTTTTTTTTCTTTCTATTTTTTTTTTATTGTGGCTGGCTCAGCCTGCCCCGGAGGCAGGCCTGGCATGGCATGTGGTGCCAGGGATTGAACCCTGTTCCCTACCCTTACTTAAGCAGGTGCTTTAGCCCACTGAGCTGTCTTGCTGACCCTAAGTACACATTTTCTATAATATTCTCTTCAACATAAATTTCGCAATATATATCCTATGATAAAAATTCTTTCAGCCTCAATATATTACAAAATTTCTAAGCCTTTTCAGGTGATTGTTAGCCTACAATATTCCTTTCAGGTAATAGAAATTTGCAGTCACCTACTGGAAGATGCAAGCTAGTTTGCTGTGGTCCCTTTTGGGTAAGTACTAGCCCCAAGTGTGTGGTCTGCAACCTCACACCTTAATAACCTCTCAAGCCCTACACATTAATACTACCACCTCATGGATTAGGGTTTGCACATAGAAATTTTGAGAGCATGGCTACAAATATAAAGACTACAGATAAAACCATTCCAGCAGTGTCTGCTAATGTTGAAAATTAAGTAGGCTCTAATCAGTATTTCTACAACTACCCTTATTGTGGAGAATTACTTCAATATTCTATCAGATGTCTTATAGAAAATTGCCACAGAAAACAATGAATGCTTTCAAAAATCTTTGGGTTTGCATTAGAATCAGGATTTATTTCAAAGAAATGCAAGTTAAATTCATAAGAAAGTGTTACCACATTGGCTACTGTCAACAGGCTAATATTAATGAGTGTTGGTCAGGATTTGTCAAAATATAAGCTTTGATCTTTGTTGTAGGAATGCAGATTGATACCATTATTATGGACAAAAATATTACAAAGCTGCCTGGAAAAGTTAAAACTAGAACTAACATGTAATTCACTAATCTGACTACTAGATACCACTTAAAATAAATTAAATCAATAGAAATATGTATCTCAGCAAAAATATTTTCCAGAAAGTCTTAATAAACTATGTAGAAAGATTGGCAAATGTGTTCATAGTGGGGTGATGCTTTTTGAGGGGAATGAATAGCAATGTGTCTTTTTTCTTTACTGTGATAATTTTTAGAAATATAAGTATTTTTCATGAGCTTTGGTCACATACCCCAAAATGTCTCTTATCTTTTGGGTATCAGAGCTTTTTTCTTATTAATCAGAAGCCCAAAAATTTATAGGTAGAAAATATAATTTACTCTAGTATGGAATTCAGCTTCTAGGTATAAATAAATTGTACATTTCTTAATCTGGATCAAGAATATAATGCAATAATTTGTATTTTTTCATCCAAGTTTCTCATGCAAATATAAAAGCTGATATAAATGAAGCATAACATTGAAATAACAGTATCAATATTTAATAAGATGTCATTAATTGATTCAAATAGTACAAATATAAATTTTGAATGTTAAACATGCTTATTAAATAGGATTAAGTATATACTTAGTATTTTAAGAACAGAATAATTTTTAATTTCTAGATTTTAATAATTAGCAAAAAAATAATTTGTTGATGATAATCTAGATTTAATAACAACAGACTCAAAAATAATGATGTACAATATTTTGTGCTTTACATTGATAAAATTGAGACGATTGCCAAATAAATATGTTACGTTAAGCCTTGAAACCATGTTCTTGATTATTTTTCTTGTAGGATACATTGATATTTTTAATTCACAGTGCTAATATTATATTAATATAATTAAGCTATAACTTAATCCATAGTGTTGACCACAGTGTGCCTTTTGCTTAGCAATTGGTTAATTCATTATCAATGAATAACATATAATATAGCCTTACCTAACAGGTACTAATGGAGGGAGGAATCAAGCGTCTACAAAATTAATGTATATGTAATGAGTAGAAAGACCTGTAGCTGATCATTATACACAAACCTTCAACCTCAAAGATTTATGATTTAAAATGCATTATTTCAAAGATAATATGAAGGATATAAGAAAATTGGAGAAGCATACAACTTGAAAAGCAGTAGTAAGCATCCACTTCAGAGCTTTCATGTTACAGCTTCTTCACACAAACTGTGATATTTCTCAATGCAAAGAAATCACAAATTTTTGATTGTGCTGTCCTGCAAGGGAAGGCTGCAAGTAAATGATGCAGATTTCACAATACATGTTGTACAGTTTGGATCATATTTATTCTTTCAGCTTCTTTTTTTGTTAGGTTTCATTTTTTAAGAGAATAGAAAAAATAGTATAAAAACATTTGAAAGGATACAGAATTTCACTAAACAAAATGATAGGAACTCAAGAATTGTGCTTACATTGCATGTTGTTGTCTTCAAGTTAGTTGTTCATATTACTAGATGTAAGCGTGTAAATTTGGTCAAAAATTATAAAAAAATAAAAAGGTGAGAAAAGAATTAATCATCAACTGCTCCTTTCAATAGGCCAGCAGGAATTAGCAGTACAATTACCCAAGCTGTCCTGTGTATATACATATATTTCTTTTTCACTTCCTTCTTTCTTTCTTTTCTCCATTCCCTACTCTATTCTTCCTTCCTTTTGAACAGTTTCTTTCCCTTTCACAGTATCCACTGTTTCTTTCAGATTCCATTTACTCTTTCCAGTTCTTACCCTGGGGACACAATACAGTGTTAACACATGAGGGCCTGATTTATTTCACTTATGACACACTCTTGCATGTTCTTACACTAGGGAGTCAACATGACATTCATACATGCAAGACTGACATAAGAGAAAATAAAATGTGGTGTTAACAAAATCATGATTAAAATGAAAGAATTCCTCAAAGAATCCTTAATAACACCAAAGTAAAAAGTCTTTTTTTGACTTGAGACAAGTCTAAACCAGAGCATATTACCAATATAATTGTGAGAAGCAAAGTCTTCCCTTTCCTTTTGCTGTCACAGTGTACAATATTTCCTGCATGATAAATGATTATTTTTCACATGTGAACTGAATATATTTTTAGAGAAACATAAAATAAAACTTACTACTTCAAAAAATCACAGAAAATATTATATTGCTGAAAGTGTTATTGGATATAATGTCTCATTAGTCAATCGCATGCTTTAGAAATTCACCATTTTAGATATTTTCTTCTCTTAATTAATAAGGAAAATTTCTATTGAATATTTAAGCGTTGTTTAAATGTCAATCTCAGCTGCTTTCTCCAAGTGTATAACTAATACAAAGACTGGAGCAATTGTTGTAAATCTTCCATTCTGTGATTGCATTGCAAATGCAGTGAGAGGTAAAAATAATTTCTCAATATTTGTCATCACTAATTAATGTAGATAAAATCAATTGCAAATAACTTTTAATATGAGCATATCTTCAAGCTTACTTTATCTCTAAACAAATAAAAATTATTCACAAAGCTCATACATATATTTATAAATAACAAAGGCAACAACAGTGACAGTAATTTTTATTTATAGAAAGCCTTGCAGAAATCTTCTGGGTCCTTCTCATGTAGAAAGTGGTAGTATATTTTTACATTTCAATTATTTTAATCAAATAGCATTCTGACTTTAGTAATGATTTAGCTATGATTCACTTATAATCTTTCAGGTCAAATCATTGATAAGTTGCAGTCTGGAATCACACATTCTACTCTTTCCAGTGGTATGAAAAAACGTGTTTTAGTCATCTTTTCTAAAATCATATATTTATTTATTCCATCTCCTAAATAATAGTAATTTTCAATTTGTCTTAAATATGTTTTATTTTTAGATGTGGTTTAGCATAGAAACTTGGAGATTAAAATAAAATCCTGAAAAATTTCAGTACTTCACAGTACAAAAGCCTCATTAAATAAATAATGAATTACCTGAAAGGAGGTATTTCTGACTCGCCTATGTTGGGAGTCACTCTCGTATATTCCTTAAATTTTTAACAATTCAAACTTTAATTTTTTAAAGTAAGCATGAATTTAGAGCTAAGAATTACTATCACATCTGAAAAATACTGTTTACTTAAGACTCATTGCTGGCACCTATCAATTGCACAAAATTTTATAGTACACTGTGTACATAGGAAAGGGGTAAATTTAAGGCTATGGAGTCAAAATTACTTTTATTTTAGAAGTGCTTATATTGAACCAAGTAATTGATGTATATGAGTTTAAAATAGTTAAAACAGGAATTTTTAATAGTTAAAAAAGCTCAGCCTCCAATGTCAGTGGAGGCTGAGCTTTTTTTTTTTTTTAGGTTTTTTATTACTGGCTCATTCACCTTACCTATTACTGGTTTGTTTAAGCATGCTATTTCCTCAGACTTCAGTCTTCATAAGTAGTATATGCCTAACAATTTTTCTTACCCTCTCAGCAATCCCATTTATTGGTATGTAATTGTTAATAATAATCCCTTATCGGTCTTTTTATATTTGTCATCCCTTGTCATGACACTTGTTTTATTTATGGTTTC
Source organism: Octodon degus (assembly GCF_000260255.1). Classification (NCBI taxonomy): domain Eukaryota; kingdom Metazoa; phylum Chordata; class Mammalia; order Rodentia; family Octodontidae; genus Octodon; species Octodon degus. The sequence goes on from NW_004524724.1 coordinate 6,864,491, forward strand.
TTTTATTTGATTGAGTCTTTATCATTTTGTTTTCTTAATCCAACTCCATGCTTATTAATGCTGTTTTTAAAAATCCAATTACTGGTTTTGTTAGTCTCTAAAGCAAGGTTTCTCATCTCTATTTTGTTTCTGGCATAATGTTTTTGCTTCATTCCACTAGTGCGAGGATGTCGTTTGTTTCTAGCTCCTTATCCTGTAAACTTGAGACAAGGTTTTAGAGTTCTGTACAAATATCTATATACGTTTTGGTATCGTGTACTTTTTTTTGTCACAAACTCTATTCTAATGTCTTTTCTCATTTGCCTCATTGATTACTCTAAAAATATCTTTTAAAATTCACATTTGTTTTGTGAATTTCCTTTCTAGTTTTGAGCTTAATTTGAAAGGGGTTATTGTCACTGGAAAAAAGCCTGATTATGACAGACCTTACTTCTGGTGTTGCTGCTGGTAACACACATTCAGTGACCTGTCAGCATTTCCTTCCTGGAATATTTTCCATGTGTCTGAGAGAAAAATTTATAATTTTGCAGTTTATTGGAATTCTCCATTTGTCTGATCAATTTGTTCTGTCTTTTAATTTAAACTCC
>NW_004524724.1:6865379-6866563 GCF_000260255.1 Octodon degus
CCCTCTTTTCTGCCCTTCCCTCCATTTCTTGTTCTCCTTCTCCTTGAAAAAAAAAAATAAAAAACCTCTATTTCCTATTATCGACCTCTAATTTTTCTCTTTATTTACATTTTGGGTTTCAGTTCTAAGAGAACTCCTAGTTCATTAGGTCATTAAATCTAAAGTCAGACTCCTGTATACACATATAGTTTCATTGTGTTTTTATGTACTCCTATACACCATTTTGGGAAACAATCAGTAAATGTATATGTAAAATAATTATTAATATGGAATGTTTAGCCCTTGTGGTTTTGCTAATTGTTTTTTTCTCAGATATATAGGCTTTTCCTACTTTTATTATTCTTACGTTGCTAGTGATTCATTGATTATTTTTTAGGATATTTGTAGCAGTAGATCTTGATTTATTTTTTAATCTTACGTAGATATTTTCTTTGAGTTACAGCATGGCTGAGATAAAACACCTTATTCTTATAAGTACATCTCAACCTGATAGGAAGTGATATTGCTATTCACCAGAAGAAAAGAGTAAAGAAATTGTATGAGGTGCTAGAAATATGATATACTTGGACCTCTCTGGTGGTAACACTGATCTATGTTCTATGTACCCATAAAAGTCATTAAGCTCTAATATTAACAGTTAGACATTTTGCACATGTAGATTAAACTCAACATATTACAAACAAATAAAATGCTAGTCAGTTAACTGTTTTCAGCACATTTCACAAGCTATTTTGCTCTTAACAATAGCTGTTTCTAATTCTACTCACTAGTTATTTTTTTTTTTGAATGTCTTTTTAACACTAACTTAATTCTAAGCTTTTAATGTGTTTTTAAGCTTTGTTAAAAATATTTTCACACCTGTTTATACTTTTTTAAAATGAAAACATATTTACTTAAAAAAGATCTGTCTCCACAGATGCTGAGATACTTGGTAAGTATGGAGCTGGCTGGGCCCACTGAAGATTTGGTTCTTATTCAAACATTTAAATAGTTTAACTTAGCATATTTTATTTAGCACTCCCATTTTGCTCCCAATTAATATAACTTTTTGTACTTATTTAAACAAGAAAATATTATCCAGTATAATATACATAGTGTACTCATTGCTAATTAACTTGGATAGGTTTTGTTGTTGTTGTTGCTGCTTCAGTTTTTGTTTTTTGAGACAGAGCCTTGCTATGCAG
>NW_004524724.1:6868053-6879219 GCF_000260255.1 Octodon degus
AAGTAAATAATATATGTTTACACATAAGTCCAGAAATCTAACCATAATCAGCATTGTAGCAGAACATTACGAAACACTACTTTTCCTGTCTCCTGTCTTCATTCACCAAGCATTCTCTTGTAAACAAACATCTACCTGAGAGACAGCATGGCACCAAACAGCATGTCATGACAAGCAGCACATATTCAGAAGACCAGAATGAAAGGCACTCCAAGAATAAACCTACTCTTACAAATTGCCATCTTCAGTGCAGTTGCTTAGTTCACAGATATCAGCATATATAGTTAGTCAGGGTGAGAATGCTTCCAATTAACTGCTAGATACAGAAATCTTCTGAAGATTCTCAGGATCATTAGCTTACCCATCTTGTACATATAACTGTACAGTGTTGATTCCATCATGTTTCAGAGCTCTTCTTACTCTCTTCATTGTCTAATCCTCAAGTTCTTGCTTTCCTTTTACTTGTATTATACCTTTCTATTTGTATTTTTTCTTTTGAGTTCTTATACCAGGGAGACTATGATATTTGTGGATGTGAGTCTCGTTTATTTCACTTATAAGTACAACTTCCAGTGGTATCCACTTAAATATGAAGACTTTGAATTTATAATTCTTTATAGCTGAGTAATACTCCATTGTATAAAAACACCACATCTATTTCACCTATTCCTCAGGTGACGGGCATCTTGATTGTTTCCAAAATATGACTACCACAAATTTTGCTGCTATAAACATAGGCACAAATATATCACTATGATAAGATGTTTTCAGACCTCCAGGAAAATTCCCAATAGGGGATAGCTGGTTTAAATGGGATTTCCAGTACAAGTTTTTTCAGGTGTCTCCACATTGATTTCCATAATGGTTGCACCAGTCTACTTTCCCATCAGCAGTGGAGAAGGGTTCCTTTTTCCCCACAGCCTCTCCAACACTTGTTGCTGGGTGATTTCTTTTTGGTAGCCATTCTTTCTAGGGAGAGACGCTATCTCAATATTTTAATTTGCATTTCACAATAATTAGTGATGTGGAGCATTTTTTCTTTGCTTCTTTAATTTCACTCTCTGAGAAGTGTGTGTCCATCTCAGATGCCCATTTCTGGACTGGGACTTTAAATTTGGGTACCCCAGTGTATTTTAGTTCTTTGTAAGTTCTAGAGCACAGACCTTTGTCTGAGTACTTATTTGTCAAGATTTTTTTTCCAATTTGTGGGTTGTCTTTTTACTTTGAAGGTAATTTCCTCTGACATAAAAACTTCTCAGTAAGAGCATTCCCAGTTGTTAATTCTTTCAAGTGGTTCCCATGCAATTTGATTTTTGCTCATGAACTCATTGCTATCCCTGTCTTCAAGAGTTCCTCCTACTTTCACTTCGAGGAGATTTACTGTTTCTGTTTTACTGTTTAGATCTTCAATTCATTTTGACTTGAGCTTAGTGCATGGTGATAGACCTGGGTCAACTTTAAGTTTTCAGAATGTAGAGAGCCAGTTTTTCCAGAACCATTTGTTAAAGAAGCTATCTTTCTTCAATGAATATGTTTGGCCCCTTTGTCAAAGATAAGGTGGCTGAGTGTGTTCATAGAGGTTTCAGCATCTTCTAATCTGTTCTATTCATCCTCAGGTCTATTTTGTTGACAGTACCATATTGCTTTTATCACAGTAGCTTTGTCTTATAATTTCAAGTCAGTAATTTTAGTGACTCCTGCCTTGTCTTTATTGCCCAGGATTGCCTTTCCTATTCTAGGTCTTTTTCAGTTCCAAATAAATTTTAGGAATGATTTCTCTTGGTTTGTGAGGTATGTTGGTGGTAATTTGATAGGGATTACATTAAACCTGTACACCAATTTTGAGAGTATGGTCATCTTCAGAATGTTGGTTCTCCCTATCCAGGAGCATGGAATATCTGTCCATTTTCTGAAATCCTCTACAATGTCTTTTTTTTTTTTTTGGCAGAACCGGGGATTGAACTCAGGCCCTTGCACTTGCCAGGGAAGTGCTTATTCCACTGAACCATCTCCCTGGCTCCCAACAATGTCTTTTTTAAAAGTACTGTATTTTTCCTTGAAAAGATCTTTGACTTCCTTAGATTAATTCCAAGGTATTTCATTTTTCTCAGTGCTATTTAAAAAGTTTTGTTTGTTTAATTTCCTCTCAGTGTGTTTGTTATCTACGTAGAGGAATGCTATTGACTTTTCAGTATTGACTTTGTATCCTGCTATGCTACTGAATTTGTGTATCAATTTTAGTAGCCTCTTGGTGCAGTTTTTTGGGTCATCCAAGTAAAGTATCATGTCATCCACTAATAATGATAATTTAACTTCTTCTTTACTTATTCTAAATCCTTTTTTCTCCTCTTGTCTAATGGCTCTAGCTAATGATTCCAGAACTATATTGAATAGGAGGGGTGATAGAGGACATCCTTGTCTTGTACCAGATCTAAGAGTAAAATATTTCAGGGTTTCCTCATTTAGAATTATATTAGCTGTTGGGTTGTCATGGATAACTTTTATCAGATTGAAGTAGAGGCCATCTATTTCAATTTTCTGTAGGATATTGAATATGAATGAGTGTTGGCCTTTGTTAAAAGCCTTTTTTTATCAATTGAGATGATCATGGGATTTTTTATTTTGCTTTATTGACATATTGTGTTACATTTATAGATTTTCAAGTATTGAAACATCCTTGCATCCCTGAGATGAATCCTACCTGGTCATGGTGTATGATCTTCTTGATGATTTGCTCTAGTATATTTGCTAAGATTTTATTGAGGATTTTTGCATCTATGTTTATGAAGGAGATTGGCCTATAGTTCTCCTTTTTAGTTGCATCTTTTCCTCATTTTGGTATCAGTATAATAGTTGCTTCTTTGAATGATTTTGGGAGAACTGTTCCCTTTTCAATTTCATTGAAGAGTTTGAGGAGTATAGAGGTTATATCTTAGTAAATTTCTGGTAGAATTCAGCTGTGAATCCATCAGGACATGGTCTTTTCTTTGTCTGTATATTTTTTATTGTATCTTGTATTTCATTGGCTGTTATTGGATTATTGAGAGTGGTTATATCTTGTGAAGAATAGGGTCTCACTCATGCTGAATGCCTGGGTTTGGACTGGACAGATCCCATGGGAGCAGAGTAGGTGGATGCTCTCCCACACATTCACCTGGTCTGGGCTCTGGCTTATTCTGGGGGTCTCAAAATAATGGCAGAAGTTCTCACTCACTCGGTGGGCATGGAGCAGGGCTGAAGAGTGCTCCTGGTTTACCAAGGGTGCAGAAGAGGGTCTCACTCATGCTGCGTGCCTGTGCTTGTATTGGACAGGTCCCACAGATGCAGGATAACTGGAATCTCTCCTACACACTCACTTGGCCTGGGCTAGGGCTGGATCTGCCAAAAATTAAGTATGACTTTCTCATTATGAACAAAATGTAACAAAATATTATTTTGAATATTTTAACAAACTACTCAGTAAACTTCCAGGAAAATGTTATCTTATCTTCAAATCTAATTTTCAAATTCCAGAGATGCTTAAAAACAAAGCATTTTAATTTTGCACACATTAGACTAGATATCTACAGATCCACTTCAGTAACACTGTTAAATAACTGGAAACATCTAAGAACAAATTTTCAGTTGAGTAATTGGCAGTAAGTGAATATGATCCAATGAATATGATAAGGAAATGGATGAATTATTCAGAATGACTCGCTGAGTAAACTCAAAGAGGACAGATATTTGGGCAGTGGAATTTGTAGGTCAGAGCATTGAACTGGAGAATAAAACAAAAATCCACTTGATCTACTTAAAACTTCTTAGGACAAATAAAAACAAAATTGCTAATACTGCATGTTGACATTTTACAGTGTTTTTTTCCCATAATTTTATTGAGAGACAAATAATAATGAGATAGTTTCAAATCAAATTAGTAAGACAGTTTCAATAATTAACACATTGCATATGCCCTTCCTAGTGGTTATTAGCTGTACGAGATGCAGACATGATATCCTATTTACAAACACTATTACAACAAATCCCTCTATTAATTAAGAGAATGTAACTATATATCTATCTTAACCATTTTGAACACAGAGATACAAAATGGACATTCATCTGTATCCTTTTTTTTGTTTAGTTCCGTCATTTGAATATTATAGGTGTGTAAACTCAGCAAAATATTGTAAAAGAGTCCAGTAGTCCATAATAGTATTGGGTCTTCCTTTTGACTGGCAGTGTTAGAAATTGTTAGCCTGAGTCCCCTACAGCTCAACATAACAGCATGGCTTTACTTCTTATACTCCGTTTTTATACTTTTTTACTGGATGGTTAATACCAAGTAAAGCAAGACCTATGCAACAAGAGTTGTAGCTTTTGGATCTGATAAGATCAGTCAAATCCACTCAGGATTTTTCCTGAGATCCTGTACAGTGTTAGGCAAAGAACTCTCTGGTAGCTGAAAGCATGTCCATAACTCACACAGGACTTGTACACATTTGAGTTTGAATTGGTGGAGCTATGGAATGACCAGGATGCTATACAATGTGGGTGCCAGGACCATCATGAATTTTAGTAGAAATGAGCTAGAGTTGGAATAAAAGGAAATCTAATTGCACCTTAATATAAGTTATATTATACATGTTATAAGTCTCAAACCAAATTAGAACTTATAAAAGTGAAATATTTTTTAAAAAATAATAGTGAAACTAGGAAGTAAATATGTCATTTTCAGTTTTCATAGTAAAAGAATAAAAATATATTTGTTAAAATTGCATCCTAATGAGGATACTCCCAGGGATTTAAGATTGTTTCACCATTAAAATATAAACTTAATTAGTTTTAAGGAAAAAAAGGAGGGGAAAAATACAAGTATATATACAGAATGGCTGAGATGATTGAATTCATAATTTCCATCAGTTTTTTTAGTAACATTTAATGTTTAAAACATTCAACTTGAATAACTCTTTATGTTGATATCTGTGATTTGAGCAACTACATCAAGGACAGCAATGTGTAATATTAAAAAACCCATGGTTGAATACCTCTCATCTTGGTCTTCTAAATGTGTACCATCTCTGAAGTCTTATCAATTATCATACTCTCTTCACAATAAATTAAAACAAAAAAGACAAGGAAAAATATTTAAGATTTCCTGAAAGCAAGTGCCAATGTGCACTTATTTCCCCAATCTTGCATAACTTTATCTGTTGCTAATAAATCTATTAGCAACAGATTTGACAATAATACTAGATAATGTAACAATCATTGTTAGTTATGCCTGTTTTGAAAATCTGTCGTATATATATTGTATGTTATGTTGTTTCCTTCTTTTTTTGTATATGTTTTTCCTTCTGTTTTTACTCTTCAAAATAAAATTAAATTAAAATTAAAAACTTATTAGTTTTAGTAATGATCTTCATTAAAAAGACAAATTGAAAAATAATCATATAAACATCTTGTTATTTTGATGCTAAAGATTGAACCCAGTACCCCACATACACTAACTGTTTGTCCCAAAACTGAACTATACACTCTTACATCATTTTCTTTATTTTTATTTTTATTTTCTGTACTTTAGGGCAGGGTCTACAGGGTGTTCAGCATTTCACTACTAGATCAGACTAATAGTGATTTACCTGTTTACAGCCTCCCAAGAGCTGGGATTACAGGCACATGCCACCATGCCCAGTCTCAATTGCTGTCTCAGTGCGCCCTGGGGTTGGGGCCCACACAGCAGGCCCAGGGATTGAACTTCTGACCCCTGCAGCTGCTTGCAGGTGCTTTAATCCACTGAGCTATTTATCCAGTCCTATCATTTTCATTATTTTACATTGCTATGTAAATTTTTTATCATCTAACATTTTTAAAATTTTAGTTTGATTTTTCTTAGCACATATTTTCACTAGTAACAATTATCTTTATATAATGGGTAATTGCTATACTTCACATCATATCTTAGTTCTTTTTATTTCTTCTGTCCTTCTCCTTCCTCTTTCATTCCATCTCTAGATATCTTTTCATTTAAAAAAAATCACTCTTCTTGTTTCTTATTATCTTTCTTTTATTTTGCTCCTTAAATTATTTGTATATTGGGTTCTTCATCTAAGAGAATCACTTAGTATTTAAAGTTTTGTATAAATTATTTCATTTAGTATTTGGATTTCATAGTTCATCTATTTTTCCCTACAAATAGCATAAATGCATCCTTATTTATGGCACAGTAGTACTCCACTGTGTATACATTTTTACATCTTGCTTATCCATTCATTCACTGATGGATATGTGGCTCTTTTGTGTTTTAACTGTTATGAGTTGGGCTGGTACAGACATTGTCATGTCTATATTGCTATAGTATGCTGCCTTTAAAACTTTTGGCAAGATACCTCGAAGGAGAATCACTGAATCAAGTAGAAATTCTACGTTTTAATTCTTGAGGAATGTTCATAATGATTTCTGTACAAGTTGTACTAGTTTACATTGTTACCAACACTTTACAAGGTGCCCTTTTCCCTGAAGCCTAGAATTTACTATTACTTGATTTCTTTAGAGTAATCATTATTCTAGAATAAGATGTTGATTTAATTTGTCGGTTAATTTAAAAATCACTGCTGATTTAATTTACATTTCTCTGTTCTCAGGGATAGTGAGAATTTCTTCACATATTTACTAGTCATTTGTACTTCTGAGAAGTTTTTATTTCTTTCAGTTGACCATATTTTCATTGGGTCTTTCCTTTTCTGAGTCTAATATTTTGAGTTTTTTATATACTTTTGATTTTAGTCCTATGTCTAAGGAATGACAAATGTGTTCCCATTCCATCAGTTACTTCTTCACTCTGCTGGCCTTTTCCTTCATGGGTGAAAAAGTTTTAATTTGATATGACCACACTGGTTGATTTTTGGTATTATTTCTTGTGAGATTAGAATTCTCCTCAGAAAATCCCTTACCTTTGTCTATGACTTCAAAAGTTTTACCGATCTTCATCAGATTCTTTTGGGTTTAATATTTAGGTTTTTGATACAATTAAATATTATTTTTGTACATAATGATCATTATACAATTTCTTCAGTAATCTGTTTTTTTACTTACTAATTTGGAACTTTGTTTCTGTCATATATTTGGTTCTGTCACACAGCCAAATACCACTTTTTTTTAAGAATCCTCTGCTGTGTAGGAAGTGTAGTAGCTTTGGTGGCAGCAGATAGTAAGGTAATGGAAAATAAAGTTTAAGGCAGTATACTTTGAGAAATAAAGCAATTATAATTAACAGTCAAAAATGTCTCTTTTTAAAATTTTTATTCATTTTGTTTTTCTTAGCAAGGATACAAACACATTGAAAAATTAAGACTAGCAGCACTTATTTTGATTAACACTAAGTTGTGAGTGACAGAAGAGATAGACTAACAAGCACTGGCTCAAAATCACTCTTGGGAACCAGGCACAAAATAATTCTTTTTTAATTAAGACATAAATTCCCTTCGAGACAAAGTTCTTATCAATAGCCCTACACACAGTCATCTCATCTCCAAGCTTTGTCAGGATACAAAGTCACACATTAGCATTTATTTCATTTTAGAGTTTGTCTGTTTGGAGGTCTTTAAAATTATGCTATCATTAAATAACTGTGCAATAACATTTTGATGGAGACAACATTTTATTTTTTTATTTTTATTTTTATTTATTTTTATTTATGAGAGAGAGAGAGAGAGAGAGAGAGAGAGAGAGAGAGAGAGAGAGTGGTGTGTGTGTGTGTGGCCAGCTCAGCCCACCAGGGGGCGGGGCTGGCTGGCATGTGGTGCTGGGGGATTGAACCGTGGTCCCTGATGCCTTGCCAAACTTGTTCTAAGTAGGTGCTTTAGACCACTGAGCCATCTCTCCAGCCCGAGACAACATTTTAATTAGATAATTTAATCTCTCAGTTGTTTGTAGTACAAAAAACTCATCTTTAGTCAGTCAAGCCACTTTTTACTTTTTGTATGTTCCTACTACAAATTCTAGTTGCCTTACTTACCACGTTACCACTCTGACATGTTGCAGCCATTTTGTCTTCTGTTAAAATAAATCCTTAATTTGATCAATATTCAAGATCACACAATTTAATTATGTAAGAGCAATTATTAGCCTATTTTAAATTATGGAACACAAACATTGTTCTGGAAAATGCTATCTTATTGTGATCATTTTTATTGATCATCTTACGGTAGGTACAGCAATGGTAGCAAATTTTCTTTGAAGATTTCTATATCCTTCATATGTAGGCATTCTGAGCCATGCTGTCACCTTTATACATTTCTGCCATTTTTAAACGAAAACAGCCATAGATAAATTCAGTGTCTATTCCTATGAAACAATGGGAAATTACTTTAAATTAGAGAGGGCCGCCAAGATAGGTCAGTGGACCAAGCTCTTGCTTAGGCAAGCGCAGGGACGCAGGCCCTGGCCCTGGACACACTGAGCCAATCATCAAGACAGGAATGGTGGTGCACACCCCTTATTCCAGCTCTGGGGAGGCTGAAAACAGGAGGATCACTAAGACTCTGAGCTGCCTGAGTAGTAGACCCTATGCCAAATACATTAAGTGCATAAATAAATAAATATATATATGTAAAGGCAGAGGTAAAGAAAAGAAGTCCATCAGAAAATTTGATAAATATATGAAAAGGTGATTAATAGGAACAATAACAGACTAGTAATGCTGCAAATTTACCCATTAGCAAAAATTGTACATTAGATAATATTAGAAGACAGGTATGATCATGCATAATGTAATTTTTCTATGAAGAATCCTAAAACAGAAGAAGTTCAAGTTTGATTTCTGATACAGTAAACTAGTTAGACCCTGCATGAAAATAACAGAAAAAGAGGTGAGCATAAAATTGAATGAGAAGCACTCCTGGGTTTGATTACACCACCATGAAAAACAATATTGGCATCAATAACTGTAGAGTTCAATTCTCTCCACATTCAACTGGATAATACAGCAAAAAAGGATTAAATTGTTCACTTAGGTAATGCCATGTTCAAGAAATGAAATTCCATAATAATGTGTAAAAAGTTATTCATATGTAGAAACATGCACATATAAGCAAAACTAGATGTAAAAACCTATGATATCCATCTGTGTTGTTTTCTTACATTTTAAAGAAAGTGCTGGTTGTGTTAAAACAAAAATTTCTTATCTTCCCAGTCTGAATGCTAGAACTCCAAATCAATAAGTCTGTGACCACACGCACTTTCAGGGATCTCTTGAAGGCTGTTATTCTTTGGCACTTTAAAATTATTATTATTATTTTTTATGTATTTGGTTGCTGCAGGGTCTCACTAAGCAGCTTGGACTCATGCTGATCCTCCTGCTTTCAGCCTCCCAAGTGTTGGGATTACAGGCATACTCCACCAAGTCCAGTCTTACATTCTTTTTTTTAAATGTCCAAAATGTAGGTAGATCGCACAGCTAATAAAAATGTGACAATATCCAACATATTACAGAAGGAAAGAATTTTACTAACATATAATAAATTTAGAAAAAAATAATCCTTAATAAATCATTCAATATTTTATACTAAAATCTATATAAGTATATGACTTTCACTTAGCTCTCATATGTAATTACTCATATATAACATGTTCTAGATCCCTAGGCCTGGTGGTGCCAGCCTGTAATCCCAGTACTGGGAGACTGAGACAAGAAGATCCGTACAAGACTAGGTTCTGCAGTAGAACTTTGAACAAAATAAATAAATATTGTTTTAAAAATTTTAAAAATGTATAAAGCGTAATACATAGATAATCCTATCTATCTATGTATGGAGGCACACTATTCTAAATACAAGAAAACATGTAACAATTTCTATTAAATATCATATAAATTAAGGAAAAAGAGCTCAAATGAAAGCCAATTTTTATTTTCAATTTATTAAAGATTCATCTATATGTTTTAATTAAAATAAATAACAAGTGGGCTATATTACTTGAAAATTAGGACCATATGCAATGGAAAATAACATGCTATCAAAACGTGCCAGTATATAAGACCAAAATTTACTAAAAGGAGAGAATAAACAATAGAAATTAAAGGAAGCAAGGAAGGAAGAAAAGAAATGAAGAAAAAGACAGGGAGGTAGGGAGAATGAAAAGGAGGAAAAAGGAAAGAACAATGCAAGAAAGGCAAGGAAGGAAAGAGGAAAGGGGAATAAAGAAGGAAAAGAGTAAGAAAGGAACGAATGGAAAGACAGGGAAAAAGACAGAGGAGCTCATACAGGCCAGCGAGATAGCTCAGCGCATTAGGTGCCTTCTTAGGCAAGCACAGCAGTTTCGATCCCTGCACCACATGCCACGCGAGCCCTACCCTGGCCACTGAGTCTGGGTGTGGTGGCACAGCCTGTAATCTCAGCACTGGGGAGTCTAAAACAGGAGGACCACCACGAGTCTGAGCTGTGAAAAAGCCCTGCACAATATACCTTACTAAAAAAAAATAAAAATAAAAATAAAAGAAGGTAGTTCATAAATATATGGGCCACAGGAAACTTCAGAAGCAGAAGAGGTAGATTACATTTATAATTGTCTCATTTAAAAAAGGATCAGTACATTTGTCTGTATTTAGTAAAATGGAGGGCTTGATTACTTTCAATATTTTGTTTTAATTAATAGCTATTATGATATTTTCATAATATAATAAATTTTGGAGTAATTTTTATAGACAAACAATTATTGATGGCAGATGAAATGTGAACTAATCTTGCTAGGAAACTGACCTTTGGAAAAATGTCTATGTATATACATTAGGCTGAGACTCATGTCTGCATCTACTTACATAAGTAAACAACAACCTGTAAGTAATAAATGATGGCTAAATTTTATATCATTACAAATATTGTGTTAAGAATAAAAATGTAGGAAAATTTACATGATAATTGTTAAATAAAAGTTTGATGTGTGAAAACTTAACATCCCACATTATAAGCAAAATCTATCAGTTATACAAAGAAATGAAGCAAATGACATGAAAGCTTCCAAAGCTCAAGAGATACTAACGGGTATTTTGATTTTTGTTTTACACACATTACCCTCAAATTGGTGAAGTATTTTCAATAATGAAGAATTTGTTTCTTAGAATATAATTAAAGAAAAAGAGCTGGATAATCCTGCAAAAAAGGATTAAATTGTTCACTTAGGTAATGCCAC
>NW_004524724.1:6880299-6892965 GCF_000260255.1 Octodon degus
GTGTGTGTGTGTGTGTGTGTGTGTGTGCGTAACCAGTGAATGCACAGTGTCGCCTATTTGTTAGGCAAGATTTCTACCACTGAACTACACTGTTAGAAAAGCTTTATGTATTTTATTTTCTTTATTTATTAGTATTTTGGTCAAGAGGAATCACTTTTCTATTCATTTCTTTTCCTTACTCCTTGCTTTCCCTTCTTGTCACTTCCTTTCCCAGTTCCTTTTCCTAACACTACGTAGGCTAGCTTTATGTTTTCAATGCTCTGTCTTTTGATTTCTTTTACTCTCTAAATTATGTGTACTCTGAATCTTTCACCTAACAGAAGCTACATCATGGTCCTGAAATTCATATGCTTTCCTATATATGGCTCAGATTTATTGTTTTTATTGCTGAATACTGCTCTATATTTCCTAATTTTTTATTTTAGTGCATTCTGCTTTCTAGTTCATCCTTTGAACAACTAAATTGTCTTTTGGAAGTAATTGAATAGATTTTCCCTATCTTGATAATCATTTGTATTAACACATCAAATACATATGTGGACAGCATGTTTTTGAATGCTCATTTATATTAGTGCATCAATTACATATGTTAATAGCATTTTGTTTTATTCTGATACAGGGTCTCACTACATAGCTCAAACTCATAGTGATTTTCCTGTCTCAGCCTCCCCAGCACTGGGATTACAAAAGTGCACCATCACGCCCATTTCAGGGACAGCATAGCATGCCTGTGGCTCTGGGACTGGCACAGCATGCAGTTCTGGGGTCAAACTCCAGACCTTGCACTTTCCAGGCAGGTGCTTAGACCACTGAGCTATGTCCCCAGCCAATATCACGGTTTTTTTAATGTTTCTTAATTAAAATTAAAATATTTATATAGAAAATTTATTTTCTTAAATACTGTTGATTAAATATTTTCACAATTGCTCTAATAGTATATTAGAGATAAGACACATTTCAAAATACCCTTCTCATGCACTTTTGATTTAATATACATCCACTGAAAGTTAAAAAGAAAATTATTTACCCACACTTATTTGTATAGAACTTCAGGGTTTTTTAAAAGAGACAAATACTTTACAACATGAAGCTCATAGCTTAACAGATAGTGCATTTTTTTTATTAGATTCAGATTTTTGTTTAAACCAGATTTAAAATACAAAGATAGTAGCTCCAATTACTTCTCGTGATAAATTATTTCATGAGAACATTGAAAAGAGTGATTCTCATGTTTATCTGTGAAATAATTTCCCTTGGAAAAATGAGAACAAATTGTTAAGTCAAATAAAAGCCCTCTAGGAAAAGTATTGTCTATCTTAGAGGTAAAATTAAAATGTGCAAAAAGCAAGAAAAGTGTCCTCAAAATACTTTTCTATAATTGATGCCCATAACTTCAACAGAAATACTGTCAATGGTAATAGAAATAATTGACGTTTTGTTTTATTTTCTTACAAATCATTTTTCAGTTATTCTATAATACCTTTCCATCTTTTAATATGTTTAAAGGTTTCTGGAGCAATGCTACATATAAATAAATTAGATAAAATTTTCTTTGGAGAGCTAAATATTTTGGTTGTGATCTAAAGAAATCAAAGTGAAAATGGCTGTCAATGTTTCCTTTTGTTTTCCTGTCATCACCCCATATTCCTCTTGCCTTGTGTGGACATAGATTTTCTTTAGCATGCTACTTGATACTTCAGTTGGCCAATTGTTTGGGCTTGGAAGTGTGAAGCAACAGCCATGCAGGGAGAAGCTGTTTTTAGGGCATTAGGAAACACATTGTCAAGAGCATCAGCAGTAGCAGACTGTGTTGCAGCTGTTCTCCTACATTACATAATAAGATACTCATATTTTAACTCTTGGCTGTCATAAGCAATTAACAAAGAATGTAGAAAATAACTTCAAATATTCAGAAATAACAAAAACTTTTACACGAGTTGAAGTGAGCCTACAGATCTACAAAATTGTTCTATCAAAATATTCAAAACTTTATTGCACTCTAGTTTTGTTCAATTTTTTGTTGCTGTATTTTACTGCTACAATATTCGAGTTATGAAATATGCTACATTATTTCTCACTAGTAATTATACATTTGCATTACAGAAATATTGACATCTATAGAGGTCTTTGCTGTCTCTATTACCAAATACCTTTAAAAAATTTAGATGTATTACATGATATTTAATCCTGCAAAGTACTTTGATTAATTTATGTAATTGTGAGAAAAACAAATGGTAGGAGAAAATTCCTGCACAAGTCAGGAGTAGAATTTTTTCCAGCTGTGAAACCTATAGACATTGATGAAAAGATGTAATAACATTTCAGTTTGTGTATTCAAATGTAAATATGTATATTTTGCCAAGCAAGCAACAAGTCCTTCTAAGAAAAAGCAACTTCAGATAGTGCTCAGATTCACTCGGGAAAATTGCCTCCAATTCATTTTGCTGCAAGTCAGAAATACCTAAAATTTCAGAAGTTTTTGTTTTTCTAAAATATATAAACTAAATGCCTTTGACAGGTATGAATACTGAATTTTTTTTTTATTTTGATTTTCTGGATTGTAATATTAAACATTGTTAAGAAAGATAGATAATGTTTAGATTTAAACATGACTTATAATTTATTTTTATACTCAAAGACCACAAAAATCCAACTTAAACACTGTTTTTTATAACTATTACAAATGTGATTCCACAAGCATGATCAAATATTTTAAAACATGTATGTTTTTTCATATGAAGCTTGGTAGAGATTATAAAAGAAGTTGTATAACCTCTTCCTAGTTAAATTGTGGTAAAGTTTTAAAGAACGGATGATTTGCTAAATATTTATGGAATTCTATCATAATTAAGCTTCCTTAAACTAATATGTAATATAAATCACCAAAGTTTCAATTTGAAAATGAAGAATTGAAAAAATAGAAAAACTAAATTTTGACATTGGAAGAAGATGTGTGAATAACTTAAAATTTAAGAAATGAATCATAGATTGATTTGAGGTAAATTAGAAAAATATTTTCAAAGGATGGATGGGCCAGAGAGATAGCTCAGTGGTCTAAAGTACCTGCTTAGGCAACCTTAGGCAGGCTCAGGGGTCCACGGTTCAATCCCTGGTACCACATACTGCACCAGCCCCACCCACAGGGTGGGCTGAGCTGGCCACAATAAATAAAAGGATGGATTAAAGCCTTGTTGTAGAGACTGTTTCCATCAAGGTAGGGAATAAAAATTTTATTTAAAATATTTTAAGACAATCTGTGGTTGTTGTGTAAAAAGACTGGGATAAAACTTTTGACAAAATGTTTCAACTTCCCATGCATTTTTAGATCACACAAAATAAGCATCATCATAAAATTAACAAGATTATTAATAGATGTCTTATATAGACAGTAATATAACTTTCAATATTTAATTCAGGATTTTGTGCAAAATGTATTTATTGTTATTAATAGTGAATATACAGAAAAGAAATTTGAAGTATTATTTCACTTTAAGATACATAAATATTAAATGTTTTGAGTAACCATTTAAAATATTAAATGTAAGAGGCAGTACTTTCCACTTAGTAGTAAACTGATAAAACATTACATGTCAATCATGACCACATTTTTTTAATTCATGCTTGGATGTGCATCTTGTATTTATTTTTCTTAAGTGTATTTCTGATAAGTCATGCACAATTTCTTAAAAGATTATGTTTCTTATAACTACAAAGAGTTTTATTTTTACTTTAAAAGACTTTCTAGCCAAAGAAGATTCAGTTCTTTAAAAAAAGGAACAAAAAAAGTGCTTAATTTTCACTACGTGAAATACCCTCTGCTCTGTCACAGTAGGTAAATTCTTATGTGCACATGTAATCAATAAGCTCTTGGTTCTATTTATTTTTATAATAATGTATAAGAGATGTTCTATGTTAAATACTTTCTTATTCTTTAAAATCCTTTCAGAATTGAAGAATTGATGCTGTAGCTTGGCGAGCTAAACTGGTTTACGAAGCAGTACCTGCTGTATCTTGCCGGTAAGTGTGTGAACACCTTGCAGAAACTGTTTTAAGTGATATGATTCCTTATTTCAGAAGCAGCAGTCATGGGCTCTAAATGTCAGAGAAATTTAGACATCATCCACCACATTAGGTTGCTGTTTAAAAGTCCTCCTTGATGTTCAGTGTGTATTAAAAAACTTCAATATTCCAAAACAAATAAAAAACAAAAATCTTAATTTTATCTATTTGACTTTAGATGTAAGGTTAATTATAATATGGAAATACTTGATGAATATCATTCAAGGACTTGAAGTACTCACTCATATGACTTTACAAAATAGACCTCAGAGGCTGTATTAATATAGTCTTCACATCGTTTCTTTCCACTTCACCTGATAACAAAGAACAAAATATGTTGAGCCTACTTGCATAAAACTTGTAATAGATTTTCTCTATATCGTAGTTTCTTTTGTCAGTGTGATAGATGTCTGAGTGAAAATCATTAAGAAAGGAATGCTGCCCACTGATGGTTTTGTGATTTGTACTTAGACTTCACTTTTAGCCTTTGCAAGCTCTCAGTAAGCTTCCAAAACTACCTTACCTAAACTAATTGGAGTTATAAATATTTGCTCTCTTCAAGTGACTACAGTTTATAAAACAAATTTCTCTGGAAATCTTAAACAATTTGAAAAACATAGAAAATTGAAAGTTATAAAAAATCAGGATCAAAAATGATTTAAAGTTGTCATTAATACTCTAATGCAAGATAATATACACTTGAGATACCAATTTGGAAATCCTTTCTTCTATAGAAAGAATTCTCTTCCACAAATTGATGATGGAAACTAGGAACTTGTACAGATGGAAACTAGGAACTTGTACAATCTACACTGAAGATTAAATCCAGGATTTAAATATATGTGGTCCAAGCAAGGATTTTTGACAATATCAGGATGCTAATTTGTAAAATCTAATTTTCAGTACATGAATAATGACATATTCATAATTCTCTGAAAACCTTATCTGTGAAGTTTTCTTTGCTTTTTGAAGTCTGATCAGATCCTTGTTCCTTATAAAAACTAACCTTGCTCTCTATCCTGCACTGGAAGACTAAGTGAAGTTTTGTAACCAGAAACATAAAAAAGATGCCTCTGACCAGTATTTAATGTCAGTGTTTCTCTGGACCTTTGCACCTGAAAGTAGAATTAAATTATAATGCAAATCAGCTGGAGACAGGCCTGACTACAAGGAGATGTTTTCTGAAGAGTAATAACTAAGTAGCCAACAACTAGTGTATCTGAAGAATTACATGGAGGTATGGCATTTTAGGAGAGGAAAGAATTTGTTTTTGTTTCTTCCTTTTGTTGAATGCTATCCCAATATCTAGAAAACAGAGCACCAACAATTTTCTAGTAGATGCTGAGAATTATTACTCAGATGTTACATAATGAAAAGTTTAAATGAAAAATTTACCATAACTAATGTTCCACAGAAATAATAATTGTCAAATAAAAAGAATCTGCAGAACTTTGAAAAAAACTATATGCTAAGAATCTTCATGATGAGGAAAGTCTTTTTGAGAGGGTACTGACATCATGAAAGTTTCATTAATGATGGTATAGTACTATAATTTTAATGATGCAATATTACTATAACAAGAAAATAAGCAAGAGATACCTAACACACCAGAAGATTGAGGGGAGAAAAAACCTACTTCTTCAAGGTAAGATTTTTAAAAAATTCCAGAATGTGCTAAAAAATCTCAAAATGTATTGATCAAGTGTTTAGAAATAATTCAGGACATAATAGATCAACATATTAATTATAGAAAAAAGAGCAACATTAAAGAAAACAAAGAGTGTTTTTGCATAAAGTTAAGAAGTGTAGATATTGAATTATATATCATTCTCCTCAATTTTTATGTTACACAATAGCCACTTTATAACTACCTGTACAAAATGTTATACATTTTCATTTCTATAAAACAATATAAGCTAGCTAAATGCTTCTCCATTGTTTACAGGAAGTATAGGGTCAAAAATGTTCATTGACAGCAGCAATAGCATTTGTAGGTGAATTCTAGCCATTTTTTAAACCAGTGTTGTGTACAGGATATGCAGGGAATTTAGGCTGTATTATTGCATTTTGTTTGCTGAAAAGTTTGTAGACATAAGTAGTTTCCCAAAATTTATTTGCCCATTCTTCCAAATATTCAGATAGGAGAGCAGAATCTAATTTTCGTTGGATAAAATATTAGAGACCCTCAATTTTCTGTTTTCCATGACTCCATTGAGAATATAAAAAAGATTCGAAGTTATTAAGTACAACCTTCTTTTAAGTTGATATCTTAGAACTAGCATTATTTTGCTGCTGTTGTTTGATGAATCACTTGGTATGTTCTAGAGAACATAATGGATTGAATATATGTCAGAATCTGCTGTACACTTTAAGGTACTAAAACATGACCTGCGTTCATTTAATTTACCTGCATGTGCATTTTTATTACAACTTCTGAGTCGAGACAAGTATGTGTGCTCACCCTTGTTAAGCAATGAAAGGAAAACTTAGGTCTATTTCAGAATCTCAGAATTGCTAAGATGTAGGTTTGTTCCCCCACTAATAGGATAACTATAGATTATTTTTGGCCAAAAATGTTTATGCTTGAAATTTTTATGAATAGCTTTTTATCTTCCTCACGGCTCTTGATGTCCTGCTTTATCCAATCACTTAAGTAATTTTCTGGTTATCATTAAAATGGATGAATGTGTTTATGGAAATAAAACCCAGTACTGCTTGCATGTGACCTTAGGAAAAAAGCATATATTTCTGTATCAATAAAATAGCAATATGACTTGAAATATGTGTAGTGTTTCATTTTTAGTTTGTGTATGCTATCAAACTTCTAATTATGTATTTTGATAAGTGTTTCTTTAAAATATAAATTTGAGGCCAGGAAAGAAGTTTAGTGGAACAGCACCTGCCTGGCAAGCATGAGGTCCTCATTCAATTGACAGTACCTAAAAAAAAATAACCTGAATAATTTAAAGTACAAAATTTATCTTAATTCAAATAACAAATGAGATGAGGGCAGCATAATTGTCTACAAGTTATTTACCTCCTTTTTGTTAAAATCTTAGATTTTATTTGTGATATCTCACAAAAAGTTTTATAACATTTAAAATTTTTGCTTACAAATAATGTTGAAAGGCACAAGAAAATTAAATATTTAATACCTGACAATCATTGATGCACTCAAATTTTCTAGAGTAAGATTTTTCATTTAGCATTTCATATTAGCATTTAGCGCAACATTAATGATCTCAAATATACTCATTAGAATATTTTTTATTATCCGAGGCTGTCAGGGCTGGAAAGAAAGCAAATATAAACCAGAAAACATTTATGATGGGGAGATTTACTTGTTGTTTGAATATTGCATTATATCTTTGAATTTTTAATACACTATTTCAAAGATTAAATAGTTAATATAATATGGAGTCGACTGTAATATGTATTTTTATATGTGCGTATCTCAAAGCCCACATGCACATACTTGCGTACGCATGCATCTGTAAAATGCTAACAGAAATACGCTAAGTGGTGCCAATAGGGTGCTAACAAGGAAATCAGGCTGAAAGAGATTCAAGTGCAGTATTTTAAAAAGATGATAATGAAGATCTTGTCAGTGAAGTTTCACTGAATTAGTGTTGAAACTCATAAACTCTTTTTTTCTTTAACTTTAATGTTATGTAAAATGTGGCATTCTTAAAAAAGAAAGAACTGTAGTACTTATGTCAGGGAGAGGAATTTCTCCCCCATCATGTCACTTCCTGATCCCTGCAATTTGATACATAGGTTGTTTTGTGCATCAAAAGGGACTTTACGGATGTCATTGCGTTAGACCCTCTAGTATGGAAGAAATATCCTTAATCATCTGTGTCAGACAAGGGCACTAGCAGGAGTACTCAGGAGGCTCAGAGGAGATGTGATAACAGAAGCAGAAACAAAAGTGAGTTTGAAGCTATTGCCCGGAGGGCTTTAAAGACAGAGCAAGAGGCCATAAGGAGCTTAGGTAGCCACCATCACCTGGCAAGGCGGGGTGGGGGGCTGGAGGTGGAGAGTGGGGGGTGCTCCAGACCTGCTGCTGCGGTCACCAGGAGGAATGCAGTTGTATAAGCACAGTGACGTCAGTCAGGAGAAGCCCATGCTGGACTCCAGAACTGTTCAATATTAAAATTGTATGGTTTTAACCCATCAATTTGTCATAACTTTTAAAATGACATAATAAGGTATACAATACTATGCTGCTTGGCAAAGCGTGTGTTAAATGCCATCATAACTCTGATCAGAAAACTTAGATATGAATGAAATGTGCCCTTATTTTCTTGAAATAAGTAAGTGTCAAGGATCATAGAAAAAAAGAAATCTATTCCAGTTGTTTTCAGGCTTAAGAGTTCCAATTTTCTCCTAAAGATTTAAGAGAAATTTTATGGAAATAAGAGGAAAAATTTTGTAATTTTCCCCCATTTTATCCGCTGTAAGTTCAATACTATTCTTAAAAAGTTTGTAATCTAGGGATAATGACAAAATATTTTAGTTTCTTAGAAGAAAAAAAGAGATTTAACAATCCAGAGTTATAGGCCTAGCCTATCTTTATCTTCAAAGTGGTACAGCAGCCAGCTTTCACTTTGCTTGACACTCGTGCTCCTCAGGAGTTAGCCGGCCTCCTTGATGAGGCCTCCTTGATCAGGAGCATTTGGGTTCAGTGGGGTGTGGAGATTCTCCACATATCTGGGGTAGAGTGAGGCCGGCCCTGAGGACAGCCAAGTGAGTGAGTTGATAGGCCCAAACCAAAGCCAGGACAGCAGCTGTCAGGCTGTAGTGCTTCTCTCAGTTAGCTACAGCTCAGAGAGCTCTGAGAAAGTTCCATGTTCAGTGTTCCTAGCAAAACACGGAGCACTTGCACTTTCATTCCTATTGCACGCTTTCTCTCTTTTTCTGTGTTGAAGACACAGACCAAGCTGGGTTGTCGCTGCCTCTCCAATAGAGAGGGCAGGCCCCACCTGGATCCAGCTTTCCCTTTAGTATGCACCTAATTTTTTCTCAGTCTCCCATTGCTCCTTCTCAGGACCTTGCTGGCTCTGAGGATATAGCAGGTCAACTCCTGCTTGTGTCTATTGTTCAACTTTCATAGGCTAGCAGCAGATATGTATAGAATTTTGAATTATTGAAAATGTATAAGGAATCTCTGACCAAGGAATTGTGAGGAAAATGTCTCATAATTTTAGAAAGTACACATTAGACCACACTTATCCACTGGGTAACAATGCATGAACAAACTACGGTGAATGTAAAAGTTCATTTTTAATTAGGCTCAATATAAAGGTCAAATGTGTTTATAGTTTTGAGGAGTAAAAAATAAGAATGTGTACATCTTCATACTTATGAGGTATGATGTGATATTTTGACAGGTGCATATAGTACGTAGGGGTGAAAACAGACTAACTAATATAACACACAACTCACATATTGATTCTTTGTGTTGGGACATTCAGAATCTCTTTTAACTATTCTGATATATATTCTTAATTGCAGTCTAAATGACACAACTGATAGCTTTATTTTTTGTATATATTTTGTTATATTCAGAAGCAAGAATAACTGACAAATCTGAGTATTGCTAGATATGTCCTTGAAAATAATAAGTGGATATCTGAATGTCCACGGAATTTCACAATTTTCTTTCATTGAAAAGTTTCTAGGCAGTGATAAAGAATGTTATTTTCTAAATGACAACTTGTTACCAAACGCTGCATTTCAAGGAGGTTGCTTTTCTTGCCTCCTTTAAGAAATAACTAAGATCACTTACAAGTGGTTGAAGACAGCCAGGCTTCTACTTCCAATGCCCATTCACCTCACATGTGCTGAAGTTATTAATCCAAAACTGTTTGCACACATCACTTTAATGAATAGACTACAGCATTGCTTTTATCTTTCTATATAATGTGCACCCTATTTCTGCTGTCTGTAACTTTTCTTTGCAGAATATAATAACAAAAAGTTTATATTAAGTATTTTTATAGGTGTAAAGATGAAGTATGTGCAGAGTTGTAAAAGATATTCACTGACCTTCTATTTCCCGGACCGCCATTTCATTAATCTTCACCATCCAGTATAAATGGGATTCATCCATTATATGAAGGTTTCCATAGCCGGATGTACAAAATGTCAAGCAGCTTTTAACCTGAGTAACGTGACTAAGGACATTCAGTTCCCAGTTTATGCTATCAGAATTCTTCACAGCTCCCACTTTCTCTTAGGAAATCTCCTGATAGTCTACCAGACAAGATACTATGCATCTGAAATGTTTTCATTTACTTTTATCTACAAGAAAACAATCATAAATTTATTTTAAATATGATGATAATCCAAATATGTTTTAGTTTGTTTTCCCACCTTTCCCCCCTAACTTTGTCACTCAATTTCTCTCCTATACCTAGTACATCACATAAATAATTTATGAGCTTCCATGGTTGGATTCCAACATGGCTTGAAAATTCTCCAATGCCCAGAAATCTTGTTACTGAAACCCAGCTAGGTGCAAGCACTCCACAGCCTGCCTTCAAGAAGCAGCTGTCCTCCAATCTTTTAGTCACTATTCTGCCATAGCCCACGTCTCCCTTTGTTTTATGGAATTTTCCTGATCGCAAATATTTTCCTAGATAAGCTACATTTTGACTATTTTATAACCTCCAGGTCCTCTGTTCTATGTGCTTAGAATTCCTTGCAGTTCAAAAATGTTAATCTTGAGATTAAATAATCACCCACGTGATCACAGAAGGGTGGCCACATACATTAGATTTCCCCAGAAGGACATCTCATTCCCTTCTGTGTCTTTGCTGGAGTCACAACTGGCTAGCTTATGTTTTCCTTGCCCTGTTGGATCATAAAATGTGAAATTTAATTTTTATTTATTTTTGCTTCCAAATATTTGGAAACAAAGATAAGTAAAAGCCCCAGTATATTCCATTGTTGGTTTGCGCCCAGAAAAATTACTTTCCAACTTGTACTTAAAAAGATTAATGAAATTAATCAAAGTGAATTTGAATACAGAAAATAAATACCACATACCTGATACTTTTGAAAAATAAACCTCATCTACAAGTTACTAAGAAAAAAGCCATAGTTGTTATAAGCTTCATGAAATTAATGTATTACAATATATTGAAAAATTGGATAGGTACAAATATACACATCGATAGACATATGTACATTTATATACATATCACATATGGAAAACTCAATTAAACTATATATTTTGGGAACATCCACAATTAAATGCATGACTTAAATAATTTTAAACTGAGTATTGTTCCAACGTTGGCTCATTTTAGTATTTGAATAAGTTATGCATATTCCTTAAAACATGAATTTATTCTCAAAAGTGAATTTTCTCTAGGACATATTAATTTTATTTTAATCATATTAAAAATAGTACAAGTGATGCTATATGGATTCCAATGCAGACTGCTAAATGTAATAGTTAAAAATGTATATATCACTAGAAAAAAAAGAAAGAAATGTTCAACTTCAAACAAAATTTGAGAAGTTACCGTTCTCGATCTGGCTTTGCAATGCCCCAAATTTCCTTATCCAACATGTCTAATGTGTCACTTATAACATACATTAATTGTCAAATCATTGAGAAGTATTTTTATTTTTATTTCACCTTAGAGCATACATCAGGTATATTTGAGTTATCTGAAGAAACAGAGACTATAACATGTAAAGATACAAGAAGAGGATATGTATTATGGGAGTGGGCTCATGCCTCTCTACAATCCTGGAAGACCTGTCATATATTAATTTCAAGCTGGAGAATCAGGAAAGTCCATGGTATAACTTAATCCTTTCAAAATCCCTGAGCACTTGAAGATCTGCCATTGTACATCTGATAAGTCTGAAGTCTGAAGAAATAGAAGATCCAATGTCCAAGTCAGCAGATGATGAATGTCTCAACTCAAAGAAAACATATTGACCTTCTTTCATCTTTCTCTTTCAACCAGGCCTGCAAAGGACAGTTTGATACCTGGTCACATTGGTAAGAATGAGCAATTACTCAGTGTACTGGTTCATATATTAATATTTTCAGGAACACTCTCAAGTCCACTCAGAATTAATGTTTATCAGCATCCTGGACATCCCTTGAACCATCAAAGTCAACACATGTAATTAACTATAGCAGCTAAAACTGCAGAAAAAAATGAGTTCCCTATTGTAATCAGTTAGTCTTCAACTATCCCTTTATACATTTCAATCTGTTTAAACTTTAATTTGTGCTGCTATGGTAATTTATCACTGAAAAAAATTTCTTAGAATGGCAAATAGGTACATTTCATTTGAATGTATAGTGTACTATTACAAAATATCAGAACTTCCTTACAAGTGTTTGGGCAGCCGAGTTCCGGGAGCCCCCAGACCCAGTCCTAGCCCAGGTCCGGTGAGTGTGCGGAGATCTTCTTGCTACCCTGCGCCAGCGGGACCAGTCCCAGCCCAGGCGCAGAGTGGGCCGGACCCTCTCCCAGCCCCTTGGGCCGCCCCCCACCACTCCACAGTGCCTCCCCCACCCTGCCTGCTGAGTAGGATTTTCTGCCGAGTTCCGGGAGCCCCCAGACCCAGTCCTAG
>NW_004524724.1:6897398-6924951 GCF_000260255.1 Octodon degus
TTTTTGCGGAAAGGGGGATTGAACTCAGACCCTTGCACTTGCCAGGGAAGGGCTTATTCCACTGAGCCATCTCCCTGACCCCAATACTTACACTTTAAACATTTAAACTGCTTAAAGAATATATATATTTACAGAAATAAATTAGTGACATCTTTACTTTCATTGTGTGAATATAGGCTGCCCTCTAAATCTTTAATCATTGATTTCAAATATACAATTCCTATACTCTGTAGTTATAAAATGCTATGTCAGTTTCTAAAATGTTAAAAACCCATTTTAGGCACTGTTACTAGGCATATTTGAGGACCAACTTTTTAAAAATTTATTTATTTGTTTATTTGTTCATTTTGTACAGGGTCTCTCTACACAGCTCAGACTCACAGTGCTCCTCCTGCCTCAGCACGCAAGTGCTAGGATTATAGGCATGCATCACCACACCTGGATTTGGTGGCCAGCTTCGTGCGAGGCCTACATGGCATGCAGTACCGCAGATTGCACCAGGGTCTTTGGGCTTGCAAGGCAAGCACTTAGACAGCCACGCTATCTTCCTAGCCCCAAAACCAGCCTTTTAAAACCTTTTCTCTCTATTAAATTTCCTAGGGTGTCACTCTTTCTCTGTTTTCCATTCACACTCCAGTCCACAAGCAAGTGATTTCTTCTAGTGTAATTTCAAATCTCAGAGATTTAGAAAAATAAAAGGGGAGAGAAAAAGATGCTAAAAGATTGATCAACAGGTATTGAAATCAAATTAATTAGAAGAAATTCTAGAGTTTTGTTCATTGAGGTATTCATAGATAATTATAATATGCTGTATATTCCAAAAAGAAATGAGATGATTTTAGAAATTTTTACATAAGAAATGATAACTATTGAACATACACAAAGTTTAGCATGATTTAAACATTTTAAAATGCTTGTATGTATTTAAATTCCACAAGGTAACCTGTATATATGGACATATTTTTATTGTACATATATTTATAGGCATATCTGCATTGCTTAAAATAAGCTTACATTTTAAAAAGCCAATATGTTTCTTTTTAGAATCAAGTAATATAAAGTTCTCTCTAGTAAATACTTTAAGTAGTTGCTTTCTTTTAAGCTATTCAATTTCTCTGTTTGTGGGTTCATATCTATGATCTATCATTTTTTGACACTCAATACTAAAACTCTCACAGGGCTATTCTCTGCCTTAACCCCCTTGGCTCACATTTGGTTCAGCACATGGATCCACTGAATAGAGCACTGCTTCACATGTTGTTCAAATAAACATCAAGTAGATAACATGTTTTCCCCATATTATAGGATTCAATATCCTACAATGGAAATAGAACAAACCATCCATTTGTGATACATCCTCAGTTACATATTCTTACAGAACCATGGAAGGCTCAGTTACTGTATTTTATGTTCTATCTTTGCATTCATTTGTATGGAATTTTATATAAGCCTTTTTCTTCCTTCCAAGGCTAGAATGTGAGGTTCAAATCTGTTTTTTTTTTTTTTTTTTTTTTTTTTTTTTTTTTTACTATATAATATGCTTAAAGAACCCAGCATCAGATAGTTGCTCAACAAACATGTAATCTGAGCACATTTACTACACAAAGTGTTTGTATTTCTTTATATTACAAAATATGATTCACTTGTTGGTAAATCAGTAATTAACCTAGAAAAGAATTAGATAAAAATATTGAAAGGGGTCAAAATTTGACTCTATAAATGACACAAAATTTTCAGAGGTTTTGACAAAAATAATATAGCTTGGTTTTGTTAACAATTTCTTGGGGCTGGGGAGATGGCTCAGTGGAATAAGCACTTTCCTGGCAAGCTCAGGGGCCTGAATTCAATCCGCTGTTCTGGAAAAAAAATTCTCATGATCTACTATCACAGATTTCTCAGTTTTGTGACAAGAAAACACCAAGTGAAAATCCCCTTATAATGTACAGTGATACTTCAATTGACAAAGTACCAAAATGAATACAGAAGTACTATTTTCTCAAAGTCCTCTTCTTACTTAGAATTCCATATATATTTAATGGATGATCATATTTTATAATTTCATGTAAAATTCTTTTTTCTTATCTTCATGCTATTCACACATAAGATAGAAAAGAAATTCTACTATAATTAACAAGAGGTCTAATTGAAATTGGAAAGAAGTAAGGCTATGGGTTTCCTATTCTATAAAAATAGTGAGACCAAATCATTTTAATTGAATAGTTTCATAAAATCAGCCTGTCATCTCTTCTTGTCCTCAATATCACTCAGAATTGAACCACTGAGCAATATTTAAAATGACATAGTATAAGCTGTACTATTGTAGATAAAAGTAAATAAAGGAATTTCACTTGCAAATATTCTTCAAAATTATTTTAGAGAATCATCTTACTAAAGGCAAATTCATGAAAGCTTTTACAGACTCATAGTTCAGGATTAGCAGATTATAATAACTAGAATCTGAACTGTAAAACACAGCTTTTAAAATATTTACGGATGATACACAATAAACTTATGGAACTGAATTGTTTAATTGGCTATAATACTCATACTGTAAATGATCATTTTCAATTATATCAAAGTATGTGTTTTATATCTTAGAATTTTCAACTCCGGGAAAGCAATAAAGAAGTTATAAGTACATTTCTAGTTAGCATAAAAATATTTGTGATGTACAATGAAACTTTGCTTTTTCAGTAAAGTAATAATAAATTTATATAAACTAAATTTGTTATGCTCTGCAGTGTTTAATTTGCTTGACCTTTCCTTTTTTTGAGAAATATATTTTACATTTTTATATTTTCTTGTAAGAAACAAGCTAAGGAATAAATAATGTGTTGCATTTTAAGAAACACACTTACACATATATAATAGGAGTGAAATTGAGACTTGGAATCTGTTGTTTAGCATACCAAATCTCAGGTAAATTGTATATTTAACCATGAAATAGTGTTTGTTTTAGAAATTACTCATTGAGAGTATAAAAAATTATGTAAAACAAATCTATCATTTTCTCTCATTCTTAGAAAAGTTTCTTCACTCATTAAAAAGGTTATCATTGCATCATGTATTTCATAATTAATGACAATTAAATTTTGTCATTCAAGTAGACTGCTATGAATAAATCTATTTATTGAGTAATAGAAAAAATGCTTTATTTCCAAGCTATTTTATATTAGAATTTTTCTAAAGGCAGGTTATTAATTCCTGAAGCAATTTAGATACTGTTTCAACAAGTCCGAGAAAAAGAATTACTAATGCTTAGATGTTATTATTCTGTTTTTACAGTGTCAGTATTTCCACTAACGTAGCAAAGAGAGGTAAGCAAAATTCCTGGTGATTGACTGGAAAGCTGTGTTACTAAAATGTAGAAATAGTCATTAAATTTTATAAGTTCATATATTAAGGAAAGGGATTTTTGGAAAGGCACAACTAAAAGAGTAATGACAACAGCAACAATAGCAAAACAGTTTTATGGAGGAAAGCCCTTGATGAAGCTGTACATTTAATTAATTTCTTTAAACTATGGAATTTGTGTCACAATTGTTTGATAACATGCGATTCAATATAGAAAGAATTTTTCCTAAAAAATGCATAATAGTGATGTGCAGAAACGTATGTATCATTTTTCCTAGGATTGAAAGAAAATTAGTAACTTTTTATGGAAAAACATAGATGCAACACCTACTATGAACAGTACAGTACATAGAAAAAGTAAATTATATATTCTATTTAAAGGAAGACATCATTTTTTGTTTACTGAAGAGTAAATTTTAAACTTGTCAGGTAGAATTATAATTTTGAGACTCTAAACCATCAGAGTTTAAAAGCTAGATAGTAAAGGAGATCATCATTAACTTAAGTGATATCAATAATTATATAATACACTACAATAGAATATGATAAAAATTCTGAATATGTGCATAAATGAAGTTTTTCTAAATGACCCCCACATAATACAGTACAACATATTCGTATGTGGATCATGTATGTATTCAAATTATGCTGGCTGGTACAGCTTTTGTTTAGACCCCTTCCACCCAGTCTTATGCATTTGTGAGTGGGACTTTTTGGAAGTGACTGGATCTAAGGTATATGATAATGAGATTAAGAATGTGTGATAGCTGAATGGGTTTAGCATAATGCAAGGAGTGGATAATGGATGTGCCACTCTCGCTATGGATAACACTAATCAATGTGCTTGTGACCTGGATGAAACATGGGGGGAAGAGAAGGAACACAGGCCGCTCCTCTTGCTGTTGCTGCTGCTTTCTACTTTCTGTTTTCTGCTGGCCTCATCGGCAACTGTTTCTCCTTCGTGGTGCCTTCCTGCCATGTCACTCTGCCTTGGAGTCATCTGAGACAGCTACACATTTTGAGTTGAAATGAACCTTTTCTCCTTTAACTTATAAGTATTGGGTGTTTTGTTTCAACAGTCAAAAATAACTAAGATACTAAGATTTGTTGAATTTTAGGATATTAACAAATAGGAATTGTTGGGAGCACTAGAGCTGGAAATGGATCTTATGTGGGAGGGCAGGATGAGGCCTCAGTGCCTAAAGCAATCAAGCTACCTCAGTCTTGAGAAAACATCCTGCCTGGTCACTATTGGCTATTAGTCGCTAGGCAACTTGTAACTTTAAAAAGGTAAAAATAAACAGCCCCTACTGTTTATCTAGGGTCTTTTGACAATCAGACATGGGCTACCACCTGAGTCAACTCTTGTGTGCTTGTCTAGTTTTTCCTCATTCCAGCTACCATTTCCCTTGAGGCACACCGAGACACCAACAAGTCCCCACATTTGGAGCCTGAACAGGGACTCCCAGTAAGGAGATTTGGTTAGATGGGAGGTTGTTCCCCAGAATTTTGCCAGTAACAAGTTAGGGGGAATGGATTGATGGGTGAATAGTTAGTAGTGGAGTGTTATAGTGACAATTATCATGGGAAAAACTTAGGGCATGGAGGTCTACTGGCCTTAAAAATTTGTTAGAAGACTAGCTTAAAGAAAGGAATAGGGTTGAAAAAAGACAAAAGGAAACAAGTATATAGAGTTAAAAATGGGACAAACAGAAATTCAAGAACCACTGATA
The DNA here is from genome assembly GCF_000260255.1 of Octodon degus. NCBI lineage: Eukaryota > Metazoa > Chordata > Mammalia > Rodentia > Octodontidae > Octodon > Octodon degus. The sequence goes on from NW_004524724.1 coordinate 6,902,486, forward strand.
TTTATAGATTATGTAAAAATGGTTGTTGTTTTCTTGGTTCCTGGGTTTATGCTATTTTCTAAGACCACCACAAAGGACTTAGTGTGGAATACTGTTTTAAAATCAAGTCCCAATGGTACAGCAGATAGAGTTTGCATCCTCTAGCTTTACTCAATTAGATTAAAATGATTTTTTTAATTGCTAGAAATTGGTTCCAAGCAGTGCAATGTTTACTGCTGCAGAGAAGGGCACAAACAAACTTAGTTTAGGGGGGGTCACATGTTCTGGTCCTAGGCAAACCCAGCTGGGATTGTCCAGCTAGCTGTGCGTCATACTCCTGGTCCATGGCACTGACTATAGTTCTGTGTATCTGGGGATAAGTAGGAAGGCCATGACTAGGGTGTACCACGGCCTTAGTCTTTGCTCTGTGTGTTGCTGGCATCAAAAATTTATTAGGCTCAAGATTTTACCTGACTAGCCAAAACCAAAACATCCAGTGGTCAGAGCCAGAGCAACAGCCAGCACACACAGTGGCTACGCACAGTGTCCTTGGTTACAGGGCTGTAACCCCCAGAAAGTTTGGGGTGGGAAATGTGAGTGAGGGTGCCCATTCCAGAAACTGAGACAATTGAGGTGCAGCTAACAGCTCACCCAGTGCTGTGGCAGCAGAGTAAACCTGGCAACTAGGGGCAGAGCCCCAAGAAAAACAGGTTTTGCCTCCTCTCATCAATGCTGATTACAGAAGCAAAATCAAAGTTATAGTTCAAACTGTTCAAAACACTGTTTAAATCACTCAAGACTCTTGTATCATTCAATTGGTCATCCTGTCTTTGACAAAACTTTAAAAATTATAAATATTTAAGAAGGAAATTTTGGATTAATAATAAATTAATTAAAGCAAAAAATCTAAAGGACTTTCAAATAAAAGTTCAGATGGTATCCACGTAGGGCAGTAACAAAGGTGCTAGATTGCTGACTTGGAGAAATACAAAAGAGGGGGTATTCTGCCAGAAATAGAGACTTGCAGAAAAGCACAAAAAAGAGGAGTTCTCTCTCTCTCCTTTTCAATTGACAATAAAAGAAAGGCTTTCCCTTCACATTTTCTCCTTAAATTGGTCAATTTAAATGGCTATTTCCATCTTTATCACAAAAATGTTTTTCTTTAGATAAAAAATCCTAAAATTTACAATAATGAGATATTTTAAAAGATTACTTAAAGTTGTTTTGATTTTTAATAGCATTGATTGCATGTTTTACATTCCTAAATTAAAATTGATATAAAATGTATTGATATTTTACAAATAGAGATAATGGCTTGGACTACATTCTAAAAGCAGTGAGGTTTAAATGGCCACTTAATTTTAACATTCCCATTTAAATAATGGCAGGCCTGGTAGTGATTTCCTAAGGGGTACAAGTTATAATAATATCATTTTGGGTCACTTTATCTAACAGATATATTGCACTGTAAACTGATCAAATCAACCAAAGGATTTTCAATAATATTTGGTAATATGATTAGGCTTCATCCACATGTTAGACTAATTTTTCTGGTACTATTCATTGCCATTATCCTTCAGAAACTTAGATTATTTTTCCTGTTTTCACAGATAGGTCATATTAGGTTAAAGAATGCTTTATGATAACTTTCTCTTCCAAAATATAGGATACAGGTTTTTCATTGTGCCATTAAAATTCAATTACAAAGACAAAGGGGGGAATTAATCCTTCCTTCTTCACTTGGCAATATGTGCTATTAAATTTTTAAAATTTTACAAAAAAATGGAAGTCCAGCAACAGAAAGATAATTTAAGCAGGTAAATCCCAAAAAAGCTAATCTTGGGTACAGGAAATGCTTATGTTTTCCCAGAGAATGCTGAAAGAACTATTTGGGAACCAGGGTATGCCACTAAGCTATATCAAAAGCCATGTCAGGAGAAGAAGTTAACAATGAGAAGACTATATTTGAATTGGGACTATTGAAGAAACTGATGAAATGAAATCTAAAGTCTAAGTGATAAAGTATATAGAAATAACTGATCTGAAAGTTAGCAGTATGTTTTAGACAAAATAAAATAGAAAAATATATTCATTTTAGATAAAATATCCTATTTCCTGGAGCCCCCAATAATCTCTATAGTCTCTTGGGAAAAAGGCCCAATAATTTGTCATTGCTAAAGATAAAGATTTTTCAGAAAAAAATTACAGTAAGTTTTTCAAATGCATATGAGAATTTATTGGTGCTAATCTCATGCTGCATTAGATGTATTCATGAATCTAGATGTACACATCTTCCAAAGTATAAAACAAAGATTACTTATTGTGATAAGACATTTCTTATATATTCCATTAAAGAACAAAAAATTAGGTAAAAGTTTCTTATGTATTCAGTCAAGATGATTTGATAAAATGGTTTTACTATGTCAAAATAAAAATTTAAGTATGTTACAAAATGTCATCAGGATCATCATGCTGCAAAATTGTATATGGTTTTGATTTCTAAATGTCTCTGTTAAAATAGATAATTGATGTCTTCTAACATCTATAAGGGTTTAAATGTTAAAATATCCATGGTCGTTAGCAAATAAAAGCTCCATTTTATATCTAAGATGTTTGATGCCTAGAAAGATAGTAATGTTAAGTATCCTGCCTGCATTATGGGATGATGTCAGTAAGCTTCTTTTTCTAGGTGTATTACAAATGAGGTTTGGAAATCAAAAATTAGAGAGATAAATGTATTGAGAGGATAGCCAATATTTTAGCATTAGCTCTCTGAGGTTATGGAGGACTCAAGACATAAGAGAATCTCTTCTGTGACATCCTCTAACTCAGTTGAGTCCCTGATTTTCTGATTGAGGAGATTATGGGACCACAGAGGAAGGTGATTCTACAATATATAGTGAGCCTAAGGAGAATCACATAGAGAAAAAATATCTCTCAGTATTTCACAAAAACAATTTAGTCAAGCAATAGCCCTGACTAATCCAAACGGTGACACTAATAGAAGATCTAAGAGGTGCTATGCTTGGCTACAGAGTATATCCTGAGGAGATTTAACTGACCTTGTTAGATAGTAAGAAGTTGTTTTTGTTTGTTTGTTTTTAATTTATACAGGTCTCACTTTAACTTTTCCTAACCATCCAGCAGAAAAGAGTAACCATGACATGTGAAAAATGCTGTAATAATATGCTAAGCTACAAAAGTTCAAATCACTAACAGATTACAGCAATTGCCAGCTGTACTGGTACTCACTACTGTTATGGATATTGAACTATACGGGGATAAATTGCTGAATACAAGTACTGAAAATCTTTGGACAGGAATCAAGACTAATATGGTATTGTAAAAGTGTTCTACAAATACACTTGTTACAACAGCAATAAAACATGCATCATTCACACAACAAAACAGTAAAGGGAGGGGCCAAATAGCTCAACAGATTAAAATGCCTGCAAGCAAACACAGGGGCAGAAGATTCAAACCCCGGGTCTGCCGTGCTTGCCCCACCCCTGGGGCACTCCGAGATGACAATTGAGAATGGGTGTGATAGTATGTGCCTGTAATCTCAGCTCTTGGGGGGCTGCAAAGAGGCGGATCACTATGAGTCTGATCTAGTAGTGAGACCCTGAACACCCTGTAGACCCTTCCCTAAAATAAAATAAACAAACAAACAGTAAAGGAAGAAATGTTGGGAGCTATTGAAGCTGGAAATTGAACCTATGTGGACAGAGAGGGTGAAGACTTATTGCCTAAAGCAGTAAAGCTACCTCAGCTTTGAGAAAAACATCCTGCCTACACAGTATTTGGCTATTAATCACTAGGCAACCTTGTGTCTTGTAACTTTGAAAAGTTGCAAATTAATGTGAAACTAGTGTCTATAAATATTCTTGCCAAAACAATATATAACTAAGAATAATTGCAGAAGCAGATAGAACTACTGTCTTTTATAAGCCCACAATTGAGAGATTTTCAAATAAAAAAGGCAAGCAGAAATATAAAACAATTATATTCTTTGCAATATTTCTTTTCAGATTTTTAAAATTTTCATATATGTCATTAAATTAAAAGGTTCAATATAGATATAGATACAGATATAAATGAATCAAACAGATAGAGATGAATCAAACAGATACAGATGAATCAAACATAGGACCTCATGCTTGCCAGACAGGCACTGTGCTAGTGCTACTGAGATACATCTCTAGCTATTGTTAATACTTAACCGTTTTCATGTCTTATTTTTCATTTCTACCTTGGCAAACATAAATGAATATAAAAATATAAATAAGAATATTTGCAGTCTTCAATAACTGTTGATAGTGAATCAATATCACTATTTTCCAAAATGTGATGAAGATTGTTTAATAAAAATTTAAAAATTTGATCTACATCTGAAAATTGTAAGTATTTATTCATATAAATATAGAAATAAATTTAATACATTCCTAAAAAAGAAGCTGTACATCACTGAAATGTATATTTTAGCTTCACTTTCAGATAATAAAAATAGCACAATTCACAATATGTTTCACATATTCCATCTAGGTAAGACTATATTAAATTATTATTTTATTTTGTTAATGCATAGTAGTAATACAGAATGAGTTTCATTTCAGTGCACTGGTATATGTATATAACATACTATGAGCATTTTTGTACCAATTACCTCCTTTTCTTTTACCACCCCTTTCTCCAATTCCTTTTCCTTATAATAGACTACATTTTATTTTTCTGTCATTTATCCCTCTCCCCAGGTATTTAACTTTTGGAATCTGGCTTACTTTGCTTAACATGATGGTCTCCAGTTCCATCCTTTTCCCATAAATGAATGATTCCAATCTTCTTTTTGGCTGGATGACTTTCTAGCATACATAGACTGCATATTTTCTCTGCTCATCTATCCTTTATCAGACATCAAGGCTGTTTTATTATTCTGATAGTGTTAAATGTGCCACAATACACACCAGTTTGTAGACATCACTGCAATATACTGTCTTTAATTATACAAAGATAATATATTAAAGATTGATATAGCTAAATCAAATGGTATCTGTATTTTAATTTTTTGAGCAGATTTCATATTGATTTCTATGGTGGTTGCAGTACTTTACATTTCTCACAGCAGTGTAGTTTACATTTTTCCTTCATCATTCTTAACTGCATTGATTGATTTGTGTATATTTATAACTGTTGTTCTGAAAGGGGTGAAATGAAATCTCAATATGGTTTGATTTTTATAATTCATTTCTATAATGGCTATAGATATTGAACATTTTTTCATCTATTTATTTCCATTTGTACTTATTTTAGGATATATATATATATATATATATATATATATATATATATATATTACTATTGATTTGATAATGTAGGTTTTCTGTTTCTTTTGTGAGATTTGATCTCTTTATGTAGTCTAGTTAATTTTCTGTTAAAAGAGTAGTTGCAATTCATGTGGAATAAAAAGCACACATAATAACTAGAGAAATCCTGTGCAAAAAGAAGAACTATAGAATCATAACAATTCTCAATTTTACAAGAATAAAAACCTAGCAATGAAAAGTGGACATTTAGGCTAAATGAATAGAATGCAAGAACCGGAAATGAATCCATGACACTCATCCAATTCTTGATAAAAGATGTCTCAATCATAGTTTGGAGAAAAGATAACCTATTTGAAAAATAGTGCTAGAAACACTATATACCCTCAGTCAAACTGAATCTTGTCTCAGTTTGCAATGTGAAGTATTTAAATTGAAGGTTCATCTGGGAAACAATCTTATATACCCTTGAATCAAATTTGATTTATTCTGAAAGACATTCACACGCTAATTCAACCAACCTAGCATGTTATCAAAGAATAATGTATGCAAATGGTATAAAATAGTCAACTACTATATTGTCTGGTTTTGAATAAAATCATGAACATGTACATACTCATTTTTAAATCTGTATTTTGAGCCTAATTATATTAGTCAAAAACAGTTTTTAGGACCCCCCTGATAGCTCAGTGGACTAAAGTGACTGCTTAGGCAGAGCACAATGGCCAGGGTTGGATCCCCAGTATGACATGTTGTCCTCGGCTCCAGGGGGTTGTGAGACAGTGATTAATACTGGGTGTGGTGGCACATGCCTGTAATCCTAGCGCTTGAGAGGCTGAAAACAGGAGAATCACTATGAGTCCTATCTATATAGTGAGACCGTGTAGACCCTGTAGACCCTGTCCTAAATACAGAAAAAAAAAATTGAATTCCAGGTTTATTAACCTATTGATCAGCCAAATTATGTGTAACTCTTTCAGGTATTATTAGTTCCTGAATTGTGTTGTATGTTTTCTGTATACAATTAACACTTTTACTCTTTTTCTTTCTCCCTCTCTCTTTCCATCCCCAACAACACATTTAAATAGAATAAGGTAACATGACATATCACAATTCTAAGAAATGTGGATAACCCTAAGGAGAAATTAAAAGTTTTGCCCTTCTGCTATTTTAAAATGTTACAAGCACCTTGTGCTGTTCCAGTATCTCTTGTACAAAAACAGCATATAGAACTTGGTTCTTACAGTTAATTTTATTTTTGTTATTTTCCTTTGTTTCTGTTCAAGGATATATCCCCAGCTTCTATATATCTTTTTTTTGCTTCTATATATCTAAAAGAATTAAATATTATAGGCACTCACTAAATAGTAGAGAATAAATGAATTCGTATTCTAATCATCCATAATCTTTCTTTGTAGTTTTAGGGAGTTTAGCAGAACTAGATCATATAGATATGTGGAAGACAACAAGAATCTCAAATATTTTTCATTCCTTATAAAATATATCTTATATTTAAAAAATAATACCTGAATGATTTTTATAGGGTAGAATTTAAAAATAATTTTTCTAATATTTTATCATATGTGCAATGACATTTTCAGAGATATTTTAGATTTATAATTGGTAAGGATGAAACTATAAACGCATATCCTTTATTACCTCTCAAAAGTGACTGAATAGTAAATAAATAAGATTAGTGATTGGATGATTCTTCCAAATACAACCAAAATTTCAAAACGACTTCCAATTCTTGGCTTGGTAATATTCTGACAATTCAAAAATGCCGTCTGATGGAATCAGGTATTTAATCCAATACACTTTGTGGGTACATGTCATTGTTCAGTATACATGACATAAAAGATAACTTTCACTTTTATTTCATATTCTTTCTTATCCTATTGATTTTTTGTTTGTACCAGGAATTGAAATTCAGGGCCTTCTGCTTGCCAGGCAGGCACTTATGCAGCTGAGCTACATCTCTGTTCCTGCTCCTTCTTATTCCAAACATCAATTTGCAACACAAGAGCAAGATAAATGTCATAACGATTTTTGTCTCCATTATATCTTAATCCTTCATAATAGAAACAAAATCCTTGGTTCAGGAAGGAAAATTTCCCTCAAAATTTACACAATGCTTCTGGAAAAATGTTATTTTATAATCTCTAGCAAAGACAAATGCAAAAGGTAATGGATTCAAGAAGATAAAACATGAATTGCTTAATGCTTTATTTTACTACAGAAGATTGAAACATTTAAAATTACAAAAGGAACAGACATCACAGTACATCTGCTTCCCCAGTTCTTGTTAAAACTGGTACTCAGATGTAAAATATCAATATGTCAAACAGTGCTATAATTTCTCAATACACTGTAATATGTTGTGAAGACACAGTTTTTGATTATTTTATATTTCATAACATCGTTAAAATAACTCATTAATCATTTTATAACATTCTGAATAATTGAAAAAACAAATAATAACTTTCTTTTTAGGATTGCCATCTAAAATAGAGAATCTAAAGCTGGTCAGGGTGGTCTTGTGAATGTGGGTCAACAGGTGATGTAATATGATTGTGTCTAACAGAAACAGGCTGGCTGAAAAACAGTTCTATAGATAGGACATAGGACAAAAGATCAGTAATTTCACTAAAAAGTAGTGGGGAAGATATTCTGATCCTATATAGTATTATTTGATAAATAATGATGTATCTATTACACATTTTTAAGGTATGAGAATTTTGGAGTCTTCTAATATTTCATTTAGTAACTACTATTTTCAAGGACTATAGTATGTTTTCAAGGGTAGACCATATCTTCTTCACTTTCTATCCATTCTCACTTTATTAATGTCTGCTCTTCCTTCAGAAAACAACAAACAAATACTATAGATCTCTAATGTAAATTGTGGTAGCTGAATATGAGCCCATTACTTGATGAATGGATGAGGAAAGTGCTGTGTGCATGCTCAGGGGAGGGCTGCTCAGTTATAGAGAAGCAGATGTGAGTCATTGGCAGGAAATGGATGTGCTTCGAAACCATGCTAAGTGGAATAGATTAGTTCCAAAATATCAAATATTGTATGGTTTATATTATACTAGAATTCGAAAATATAAGCAATGAATAGAGCAAAATTTTTAAATGACAACAAATATGGAGGTGGGGCTCTGAGAAGAAGGAAGAGCTTCAGGGATGGGGAGAAATAAGAAACGGTGAAGCTTACGGAGAATAAAATGAGTATCATGCAATATGTACACGTACTAGTTACCCAGGATTAGCATAATTATTATGTATCACACACACATTCTACACAAATAAAACAAGCTAGAACAGGTATGTTGAAAAAAAATGATGAGAAGCTACAACAGTTCTATAGGAACTTGAACATTTTTATTAAATATACCCTCATTTTAATTCAACGTTTTTATTTTTTCACAGCTGCTTACAACACACTTCTGGGATGAAGCTTTACTTTTTTACCTTGGGTATTTTGTTAATTTTTCTCCTGATGCTGACAGAAGGTACTCGGCACTCAAAGTTACAGAGGGAGAGGAGTATTTAGCTTGCAGTTTGTAGAGGTTTCAGTCCATAATTAGCTGGCTCCAAGGCAGTAGGACAGCTCTTTATGTTTACAGAAGGCAGCAAAAGCAACAAGTTCAAAAAGAAAGAAGAAAATGTCTCTCTTCTCTTATATTGTATTTAGGCTACCCATCCTAGGGTGGGCATGGTGCTCACACCATCAATTCCAGCACTAAATAATGAACCAATCACAAAAACTACATTCAGCCACCTCTGAAAAGTCTACCTCCCATGGCAGTGTGAGGTTTGGGGGCAATATACAAATACAAAACATAATACTGGGATATTAAATATCAGTCTGCTTCTCAACTTTACTCTTAATTTTGACCACCAGGGAACATTATGAACAATGAAATCATAACCAAGGCAACATATGCCACTTCAGACTTGTCAATGCAGGTGCTACAGTACTATCTGCACCATAGTCTTTCTTGTCTGGTAGTTGGATATTAAGTCTAGTACTCATACTCAATAAGAAATTTTCTTCATTGGACAGGTTATAAACAACAGAGTATAGTAAAACTTTCCAACAATCTATTGTATTTTTTATAGAAGAATTAATTTCATTATTGAAAAAGCCATTGAATTCAGCTGAGGTTTTATTAACTGCAGCTAACATTATCTTTAAAAAGTAAAGGGGCTGAGGATATAGCTTAGTAGAATAAGTGCTTGCCTGGCAAGCGCAAGGACCTCAATTCAATCCCGAGTTCTGAAAAAAAAAAAATCCGAAAACATAATGTTTCTAATTTCTATATAATATCTAATTTGGTGAAATAAACAAACCTCAGATTTTGAGTATAATGGTAGATAATTCATTGAAGAAGTTACAATTTCAGTAAGTTGCAACTTCAGTAAATTGCAATCATAACATAAGAGATTAAATTATGCATAAGATGTGCATTGTAATAGCAAAAATAATTCAAATTCCTAATTGAGACTGTGGTAAAAGGGGAGCTTTATCAAAGAACTCCAGAGACATTTATTAAAACTTTTTTGGAAGAATTACATGAATTTCAGTCCAAGAAATTACTCCAGGTAGAGAGAATGACATGGAAAATAGTGGCGAACACACACACACACACACACACACGCACACACACACACACACACGCACGCACGCACAAATATTATACATATGGTTTGTTGCACATATAGTTTTGTATCTAGATAGTACTATAAATGTACATTGTCATTTTCATGATTTGTTTATTAGCAACTTACTATTTTCCTTCATATGCTAGGGATCCTACTATGTCTTGAATAGCAGCAGCAACATGATCTTTCTTCCAGTTTTGAGAAGTGAGTGACACACTTGCTCCTTGGTTTTTGTTTTGATTTTACCTTGTCTTAGTCATAACCTCTTTGTTTTCAATTTTCCCTATGAGTCACCCTCATTTTTACTGAAGTGGGTTTCTCATAATAACAAAAGCAATTCATTTTAAAATGGTTTTGAATCAGGTGTTCTATGTATTTTTTTTATTGATAAGTGTTTGTTGTCCTTAATGGTTCCATTACTCAGAGGGTAGTGATTGGACTTGGAGTTTAAAGTGAAGGACTAACTATGGAGTAGAATAGTACATGCTTATGCTCTTTCTCTGATACTTACTAGCCATATGATTTTAAGCTAAATTTTAGTCCTACTGCTCACCTGAAGTTACTATTTCTAGTGAAATATATTATTATATTTCATTTTAATTGATTTCATATTAAAATTCATAGAAAGTGTAAATTGCATTCTCCTTTGGAATTTTTTGCATAAATCTTACAAGGTTTTCTCCTCTGAAGTCATTGTTTTGGGTCCCTCCATGAACTCATCTACTCTTCTGAGGTCTGTTACAAGTCTGTGTTTTCATATGTGGTCCTTTATTTGTATTTAATTGCAATTGATTTCTACTAAAAACATTAGAGCTCTGCAAGGGAGAAATAATAATAGGATCAAACACTTTTGAGAAATATAAGCTTATGAAGCCAATTTTAATTTTTTATTAGTGCATGTTAATGGTGCAGAGTTGGTACATGTTTTAATAGCTGAACTTGATGTAGAACAGCATTGTCTTTCTCCAAATTGCATATCCCAATGATTCTATTAGTTTATAAGTGTGTGTGTGTGTGTGTGTGTGTGTGTGTGTGTGCGTGTGGGTGTCTGTTTTGGTGTATAGATGAGAGTTGAGACATAAATATCCATGAATTTTTATAAAACCTATGATTATTGAATAAATGCAGTTTTATTTTATTTTTTTTTCAGAACCAGGGATTCAACTTAGACTCTTGCGCTTGCCAGGCAAGCACATCTACTGAGCTATCTCCCTGGTCCAAATATAGTTATATTTACAAAAGCTTATGTTAAAAAACAGAAACATATCTGAAAGCAATTCAAAACATCCCAGTGCTTTTAAAGCACTCTTTTACTACTTTTTACATTTTTATATTGATTTTATTGGGACACAAATAGCAATGAAACAGTTTCAAAACACATTAGTAGGACAATTACAATAATTAATACATTGCATATTGTTGTCTTTGTAGTGGTTATTCATAGTACAAGATGCCATGTATCCTTGTTCAAAACACTGGAAAAATTCAAATGTCACTTGAGTTAATTTATAGCTAGATTTGAAAAATCAAATACATTGAAATGTATATGTCATCTACACAATAAGCAAAAAAGAAAAAAGGTACATTAGGTGTTTTAGAAAGGTAAGTTGACTTGAAGATATAAAAAGGTAAAGACTATACCTCACAGGAAATCTTTTCAAACCACAAGGAAAAATAATATCCTGTCCAAAATCTATTAGTACAAATCATTACTCTCTTTAAATTAAGAGAAAGTAGTTGTATATCTATCTTTTTTCTTTCTTCACTATTTTATTTTTTTCATAATTTTACTGAGAAATAAATAGCAATGAGACAGTTTCAAATAAAATTGGCAGGATATTTCCAATAATCAACACATTGCATAATGCCTTCCTAGTGGTAATTTCTTGTACAAGATGCAGACATGATATTGTATCTACAAACACTATTAGAACAAATCCCTCTATTCCTTGAATTAAGAGAATGTAGCTATATATCAATCCTAACCATTTTGAATACACAGATACAATATTGTCATTCATCTATATCCCCTTTTTATTTAGTTCTATCATTTAAATATTATAGGTGTGTGAACTCAGCAAAATATTCCAAAATAGTCCAGTAGTCGATAATAGCATTGGGTCTTCTGCTTGACTGGCAATGTCCGAAGTTGTTGACCAGAGTTCCCTACATCTCAACGTAACAACATTGATTTACTTCTTATATTTTGTTTTTATACTTTTCTGCTGGATGATTAGACCAAGATAAAGCAAGACCTATGTAACAAGACTTGCAGCTTTTGTATCTGATAAGATCAGTCAAATCCCCTCAGGATTTATCATGAGACCTTGTACCTCAGATTGTAGATCCTTTGTCAGTGTCAGCCATGTGGATGAGTCACAGCCATTGCTTGGCCAATTTGCTCTCCGTAAAAGCCTGAGAGAATGTTTTCTCTCCAAGTGACTCTCCTTAGGCACACTCTACATCATCAACCACTTTCTTTTTTGGCATCATAATCTCCTTGATCATAAAATTTGGAAAACAACTGAGTTACATGATGTTACAATACAAGTTCTCATATGTCCTGAGTCTTAATTTACCTTGGAAGGTTAGGGCCAAAATGTTGGCCTCCCTTGTGGCCCTCCTTTTTTCTAATTTTTGGTCTGCAAACTTAGGTTGTTTACTCTTCATAAGAGAGCTTATTATTATTACCATACAAGTTAGACTGTTGAGCTTAACCTCACTATCTGAATATCAAACATCTTAGGCATAACATGGAACAGGTATTTTTCATCAAGTATTTATATGTTAAACTTTAAGTCCTTACAGAATATGACAAAAAATTAAAATATATTTAAAAAATAGGAATAAATAATTATATATGTTTACACATAAGTCCAGAAATCTAACCATATACAACCTTGAAGAAGGACAGTCCTGCAACGTTCCTTTTCCTGTCTCCTGCCTTCATTCACCACCCCCTTCTTTTTGAACAATTATCTACCTGAGAGACTGCACAGTAGCAGCTGGCATGTTATGACAAGCAGCCAATATTCAGTAGACCAGAATGACAGGTACTCCAAGCATGAACCTACTATTACAAATTGCCATCTTCAGTGCATTTGCTTAGTTCACAGGTGTCAATATATATAGTTAGTCAGGGTGAGAATCTTTCCAATTAACTGCTAGATTCAAAAATCTTCTGAAGATTCTCAGGATTATTGCCTTATCCATCTTGTACACATAACTGTATGGCTTGAATCTGTCATGTTTCCTAGCTCTTCTCCTTGCTCTCCATTGTCTAGTCCACCAACTCTTGCTTTCCTTTTAATTGAATTATAGCTTTCTATTTGTATTTCTTCTTTTGAGTTCTTATACTAGGGAAACTATGATATTTACACATGTGTGTATATCTATCTTAACTATTTTGTATATACAGATATAAAACTAAACAAGAAAATGAGGATACAAATGAAGCACTCTTTCTCTAAAACAAATATTTCAAATAAAATCAATATGCTACATAACCCTTTAAAATACAGAGAACTTGAACTCTGCTTATAGTTTCTTATTTGTATTGAGTTTCATGTGGACAAGAAGATTCCATCACTGTACAGTTAATTCTCTGTTCATTTCTTCTTATACAATTTCACATTGCAACATCATTGTCCTTTCTTTGATGCTTTCAGACAATTTACATTAAATCAATTTACATTAAATCACCATACACATGGTGGTATGAATGATATATTCTGCCCAATGTGAAAATCAAAAAACCAAAACAGATTTCCATGTGATTTCCATAGAGTTAGACATTTTGTGGCATCATGTGAAAAATCATTGCAGCATCAATGATTTTTGAAACAATGTAAAGACAACTATTTTAGAAAAATATAATAATGCTTTTATTCTGGCTTCTTTTATACTTACATCAAATTATTGCATCAAAGCTATTACAGAAGTAAAAACAAATTCAAAAACTTAACTGGACAATTGAGACAATTTTGCAGTTTTCATTTTGCAATGTTTTATTTAGTATAAATTATCATGACTGCTTTTGTATATTTGTCAAAATATCTGTGTACTAATCAAGACTATTTTCCTTACAAAACTTACCTGTGAAATATTTGGTTATTAATTTCAACAAATTAATATTTAGATCTGAGAAACCTTTAGCATTTTGTTCACAACACCATCTCATGATAATAATAGTGATGATTATTATCTTTATGCCAATAACTCAATGATATAAATGCATACACTGATCATGTATTGTAGTAACTTTACATTGATTTGTTTAATCTAACAAACATTCATGTGTTCCCCATTATACTTTATATATAAAAATGTCTGAAAAAATGTTATTTTTCCTTGATAAAATAGTGAAATCCATGTGTCTTTGTTCAAAACACTGGAAAAATTTCAAGGTCACTTGAGTTAATTTATGGCTAGATTTGCAAAACCAAATACATTGAAACATATATGTCATCTATACAGTAAGCAAAAAAGAAAAGGGGTACATTAGGTGTCATAGAAAGGTAGGTTGTCTTGAACATATAAAAAAGTAAAGATTATACCTCACAAGAAATATTTTCAAACTGCAAGGAAAAACAGAGATTCCTGTAGTTTCTGATAAACAGAAGAACAGACATGGACTCGGGCAACACCACATTCACAATGAAGTTCAGGTGGTGAGGTGAGCCCAGAGATTCTAGGAGGGTCTGTCTAGTTCCCTGGCCCACACATGGCCTGGAAAGGTTGGTCCTAACCAGATCTAAGTGTGTCAAGTAGAGAAAGACATTGAGCATCTCTGCAGTAACAACTGATGACAGAAGCAAGAGGATATATGAAGATGCCAAAATTGGTCACTATCGCACATTCCACAAATACTACTTTCCTCATATCGGTATATAATAGATACAGAACCATTAATTGAATTGTGCATAACAGTCAAACCAGCATAATCATGCTCCTGTGGAGGGCAGTGCCAGCAAATCCTTGGTTCTGAACCTCACTCCTGCAGGACCTGTCTTCAGTCTCAGTCACCAACTCTCTCGGAAACCCAAGCTCTTCCACTTGACCCTGCCTCTGTTATTTTACTTGTAACAGCTCTCACCACTTTCTCTCAGTTGCAAAGTCTTTTAGTGTTAGAGGATTCCTAAAGTATCTTCTTCAGTGAGACTTTGGTGTGCCGCAGTTAATCGTTCTGTTCTTCAAATCATAGTCTGATGGCTTGTGTCTAGATGTCTCTCCAAAGTTTCATGCAGTTTTTTCAGAGGTGGCTGAATGTAGAGTGTGTGATTGATTCTTGCTGCAATGCTGGGGTTAAGGATGTTTGAATTAACAGTGGATGCTTGCTGGACCAAGCTACTGATTGCATGTGCCCTGCCACAATCCTCGTAGACTGGATGCAATATAAGGGCCAGAAGGAGGCTCACCTCACTTGCTCTCTCCTCTTGCTTTTGCTCTCTTACACCACCTTGAAATTCTGTCCCTCTGCCTTGTGCCACCCTGCCTTGGAGCCAGCTGATTAAGGCCTGAAACCTCCATAAACTGTGAACTAAGTAAACCTTTCCTCCCTGTGGCTTTGGATGTCAGGCCCTTTGTCTTAGCAACGAGATATATGTAATTAAGTCACATAGTTAATATCTGTTTATATTTGAATTTATTTTCAAAGGCAGTTGATGTCGCTCAATCACAGAAATTCTATTTAGCATGTGTGAAACCCTGGTTTCAAGTTCTAACCTGGAAAAAATGTGGATGTTATTTCTTGGCTGCCATTTGGACCTTGTCTGCTTCAGGACTGGGTTGATCTTATGAGATGTACTCGAGGATCGACATGAGCTTTTCATACTCACATTCTCTCTCTCCACCTTGATCCTCAAATGGTAAGTCGGATGCACATAGTTCTTATGTAACTGGTTAGGTTTCAAAATGGTCCTCAATGACTCTCACCTTGTGCTGTCCCAGCCTTTCCATGTTCATCCTCCTTTTCCTTGAGGCCATATAGCGAGTAAAATATAATGGAAATAAAAGATATTTCTTGAGAGGTTAGTTCAAAAAATGTATTAAGTTTCTCATCTTAATACCTTCTGTCTATATCTCCAGCCCTAGACTAAATCCTGCATACCTAAAATTTTCAAAGATTCTCTACTCAAAAGGGAAATAGTAAGGATTAAATCATAAAGTTTTGCCGTAATCTGAATTCAAAAGTTTCAGTTTGTTCACAGGACCTCTTTTCTTTTTCTTTTAACATGTCATGCATGTATGAATGAAATGCTCAATACCTGGAATAAATTTCTTTTTAAAACTCTAATGCATTTCATTACAGAAGAAAGGGTGACACAGAGGCCTCTACAGTTTAGAAAGTACCACAAAGAATGTGAAAACAGCAGTGTTGGGTACATATCTTCACAACCTCATCAGTTCACCTAGTTGGGTTACACAGAGCACAGAGGGGTATTTGTGGATTGCCAGACTCTGATTCCAATTGTCATTCCATAACTGTAATATAAACTATAGCAAAAATCACATTGCATCTAGCATCTGTATATAGCTAATGTGAAGCATAGTTTTAAAAATATTTACAAGTACAAGAATTTATTTTCTTTAATTGGTAGTAAAAAACATACTTTACAATCATTTATTGCCTCTCCTTTATTCAAACACAGTTTAAATCAATTTAAAACTTGATTGTTTTGTTCCTATTACTCCACAGTTGAGTATTAAGTCTGTTAAATCTAAAAGTCAAGAAGTAAGTTTTTAAAACTTTGGCAAGGAGATACATTTCTCAAAATTTCAGGTACCAATTAACTCAGCAAAATTTCTGGACCCCCTAATGTTCTGTAATGCATTATAATCTCAAATAGAAGGTAAAACATAATAGTACACACAAGTTGTTCCTCACCTAGCCTAGGAGAAGCTGAAAGGGACGGAAGATTAGAGCAGAAAAAAGGAAGGAAGGAAGCGAGTAGAGAGGTGGTCAGAGATATTAACGCAGACTGGGCGTGGTGGCATATGCCTGTCATCCCAGCTCTTTGGAGGCTATAAAAAGGAGGACCACTACAAGTCTGATCTAGTAGTGAGACCCTGAACACCCTGTACACCCTTCCCTAAAAATACAGAGAGAGAGAGAGAGAGAGAGAGAGAGAGAGAGAGAGAGAGAGAGAGAGAGATTAACAAGACAGAAAGACAGGAGGCTGACAAAATAGCTCAGTGGATTATAGGACCTGCAAGCAGGCACAGGAGCTGGGGGTTCCATCCCCAGGCTTGCCATGTCAGCATGTCCCCCACGGCATGCTGAGATGGCAATTGAGACTGGGCGTGGTGGGGCCTGCTTGTAATCCCAGCTCTTGGGAGGCTGTAAACAGGTGGATTACTACAAGTCCAGTCTAGTAGTAAGACCCCAAACACCCTGCAGTATCTCTCCTAAAAAAAGAAAACAAGAACAGAAAGACAGTGGCATGGAGTCAAGCCTTGGAGGGTGTCAATTCCAGGGCCTGTACAACAGGGTTTGCAGTGCAAAAAATTGTATCTAGGCACTGACAATCAAATGTTGTCACCTAGGATGTCTAGAAGAATATAAAAATCAATAGTACTTATCATTTGAACATTCTGTAATTATTTTTTAAAACTATGCAATTTTAAAAGCTGTTTATTTCTTTTCCTTCAGGTTTGACTCACCTCATATAAGTATGCTGCTTCATCAGAAAACAAAGTGATTTCACTGAAGGTGCATGTTGGATACAATATGAACACGATTTGCTCATTTACTCACTGAGTGCTACAGTGCAATACTCTGAGGTGTGTGCACTATTTTACTTGGCTAGATAGAATCAATGTTCAATTCAGTGTGGTTGTGAGCTAAAATAATTTGTATGGATTGTAAGATCAATTCTTAATTACAAATAAATTCTCTAAATAACTACATAATTATTTATTCAATATTAGATGCTTGTTGTCTACTATTGAATTAGATAATCTTGTATTTAAGCATATGCCTAGTAAACAAAAGGAAAAATAGCAAAATTCTATTACTACAAATACTAATAACTTTTATCAATTATTAAATTAAAAAGTTACTTTGATTTAATAGGTTTTCACAAGAGAAGAACTAGCTTTCATAGCTGCAAGTAACATAAAAATGACTAGAAACTGCAAGTAAACTAGGAAGCATCTTTGTGATGATTCTTCAACAAGGACTGTATGATATTCTTGACGTACCAAGTGAAATTCAAACATATTCCTATTTGACTTTCCAAACACAATTTTAACAAATGAAAAAATAATTTTAGTTCTAATAACACAGACATTTTAATTAACTTTACATATTTATGTGAAATGAAGGTAATAATATTTTCCTAAATCATGTTCTATTCTCATAAACTCAAATTCTGGTAGCCCACCCAATAGCTATTTATACATTTTTTTTATGTCCTTGGTAAAGGGTTTCACTACGTAGCTCATACTCATAGTGATCCTCCTGCTTTCAGGCTTCCCAGTGCTGGGATTACAGGCTGTGCCACCAGGCCCTGACTCAGTGGCCTGCTCATTATGCACAGGTTGGCAGGGGTTGGGGGGAGGTTTAGGTGGGGATGGAACCCTGGTCCCTGTGCTTGCCTAAGCAGTCGCTTAATCCACTGAGCTATCTCACTGGCCCCCAATAGCTATTTATAAAATATCACCTCTGAGAAATATACTATTAGATTATATAACTGAAATAGAGGACTGATATTTTTAAATACATAGTGCTATAGTAGAATCATATTTGTGATATTTAATATGAGATTACAATTTTTTAATGGAAATCTCAGTGACAAATCAGCAGGTAAAAGGATTCCTGAAAAAGTTGAAAATAAACTTTTGTCAATATAATATGGGTGATGAAACTGTGGAGGACCACCTGAGCAGCTGTCCTTGAAAGATGAGTGACTGTCTCCATTTTGACTGAGACTGACCCTATTTTCTCGTATTGTTCTGTACAGAGCTTGCTAGGACTTCTGTTTATCCTTCAGTTAGCCTTAAGCAATGTGTATTGGTCTAGCTGAGGTGCTGGTGATAGTCTTTGAAGGTGGTACGTGTTTCCCTGGTAATCTATACCTGCTGCTCTTTAATGTGAGATGGGTCAAGACAAGACGGTAGAGATAATGCTCTGTGCCATAGCTGGGATCGATCCTTGAGATAGAAGCTATGACTTCCTGGGGCTTGAAAGACTACATCAAAGCTGAAGCACTAGACTTTACCAAAACATTAAATACTACATAATGCAGATTACTCTCTCTGCATATCACAGAGGTAAATTTAGGCCACCCTTCAAGCTCAGATCATAGTAGTCACCTACTTCCCACAATTCTCAGTCAATCCTCCTCAAGCTACTCCTCCACTGAACAAAACCAGGTGAGGAACTGGTTTGTTCTCTTGGTTCTGGAAAGCTATCCTTGTGGCTGGACTTAGAGCCCCTCAATTCCCCAATGATTGAAAATATAATTTAGTGTCCTTACCATGGGTTGCACTGAAAGTGGTAGATTGGAATCAACTTGTTAGGATTCCAATAATGTAACTTTGGGATTTCAAATATTGGTTTCTTGGACCAAGACGAGGATCTGGAAGTGTCTCCTACAGTAACTACTGAGTTTCCTTTGATATCTCATTAACAGTTTTGAAATATAATATACATCTTAAAGTTTAATAATAGCATAAATATTATACAACAAATGGAAGGAAAATATATTCATTTATTGAAGTTAGGTTATAGGCATGTTGTAAAAGAGAATTATTTGCAAGATGCCACTCAAATAATCAAGTATTTCATCACCCATCAAAAATAAAAATTGCTGGCTGTGGAGATAGCTCAGAGGTCTAAGTACTTGCCAGGCAAGCACAAGGACCTAGGTTTTATCCCTGTTACTGCATGCCATGCCAGCCCTGGAACCAGGCATGGTGGCACACACTTGTAATCTCAGCACTAGGGAGGCTGAGATAGGAGGATTGCTATGAGTCTGAACTGCACAGAAAGTCCCTGTGTCAAATGAATAAAATAAAATATCAAAATTGTCTATTTGCATTTTTCATTTATAATATTTACTGTTATATAATAGGGCATGCTCAATAAATGTGCATTATTTTATTATTCTATATAGTACACAGAGGATGAAAATACACTGAAATAAAAATGTGGACATCTCTTAAATAGTTAAAACTTTATCAGAATATGAAAATCTACTGTAAAGGTATGTATTAAATTACAAGATAAAAGCTGTGGAATTTCCAAGTAATGACATACTGCTTTCCATTTCTGTGTTCTTTATTTGTGCAACAAAACTGTTTTGTGTATATATACATATGTATGTATTTACATATACCTTCATTGTGTATTATATTTCATTATAGCCATACTTATTTTTCATTTGTTTGTATCCATAGCAAAAAAAATGAAGAATTACTGTTTTGGGTATTCAGAATTTATGTTAAAAATATTACATTCATTAAATTAATCTATTATGAAGAATTGATGGGTATGGAAGTAACTTATTTTTTTCTGTCGCTGACAAACCTAACATAATAGATACTACATGTTCTTAAAAATATACTACAGGATTTATAGACTTTAATCAAGTGGCATCAACTGTGTAGAACATTAAAGCATCATACATTCCCAAAGATATTCCCCAGTATGTGAAAGAAAGCAAAGTCAAGACAAAGCAAAAAAGCAACACCTCACTGAAGAATAAATTTCTTCAGATCATTTGTAGTTTCCATTGTATTTTCTCTCACATATACTTCCATCCCTTAGCACTGTAGACAGCTGCATTTATGTGCTGTGGGCAATTCTACCCTTTCCCAACACCTTCCCAGACATTATGTATTAATCTTTCTCTGATATTTGGTATTATGTTTCCTTTCAGTGTTTTCAGAAAGAAAAGCCTTCAGCCAATTTAAACTGGGTTGAAACGTAATATAGGAAAGAACCTGTGTGGGATACAGGCAGTCCAAGATACTGGAAGTGTCATACTGAAACTTAAAAAGTATAGATAATAAAGATGATCTCATGAACATTAGCAATGGCAGCAAGAATTATGCTAACCACAGTGCAAACATAAAACACAGAATTTAAAGTAGTTTATTAGTGTTTAATATCATATTCCAATAGTATGGAAGAATAATAAGTGAATGTCTGCTAGTTAAAATTTGCTTAAATTATATTTTATCACAAAACCTATAAATCCTATAGATTATCATTTAAGTAGAGATAGCAGAAAAATGTCTTCCAAATACCCCAATTTTAAAGAATTTAATACAGTACAATTATTTTCTATTTTCCAAAATAATAATATATTCTTGGACACCTTAAAACAACAACTGCAAAAACAGAAAAATGAAACAACATTCCACATTCTCAGAATATAATAATACAATTGACTATGACA
The DNA here is from genome assembly GCF_000260255.1 of Octodon degus. NCBI lineage: Eukaryota > Metazoa > Chordata > Mammalia > Rodentia > Octodontidae > Octodon > Octodon degus. Next base: position 6,923,862 of record NW_004524724.1, read on the forward strand.
GCAAAGTAAGGGGTTCTTTAGTGGTTTCTATTTCTTTCCAAGTTAATGGTCAACGTGACAGCTGAGGCTGTCACCTTCATTGATTTGAGAGCCACCTACGGGCTTAGAGAGGCACACATCAGTGCTTGCCTGGGTGCGTAATGAAAATGTAACCTCGAGTACTACCTGTGGTCCCTGGTCCCATCCTCGCTATGCCCTTCCACTGCTCTGGGGGCCAGCAAATATCACCTCAGTTACTCTTGCTATCATTCTCCTGGCCTTCAGATTTCAGCCTTGAAATCAACCGCCATTGACAGAATCCTGCGGAAAGCACAGCTAAACTAAAGCTCTTCTCTTTACGTTGCGAATGGCAAGGATTATGTCCCCTGAACAGGAAGGCTAACTAATGCACAGTATTGGTGCTAGGAACAGGGTTGTTGCTGTAACTGTGTCTCGCTATGTGGTACAAAAGACTTTGGAAATGTTTTGCAAAAAAGTTTGGAAGAGTTTTGAGGTATGGACAAGAGGTGCCCCCAGAATGCTATAAACTGAGTACGATGAGGAGTCTGATCCAACCTCAGAGGGCCAGAATACTTCTACGAATTTAAACACCAATGGCCAGGTTCATATGGTTTCTGTTAGAAGTCAGGATCTGTTGTCAAATGGTTTAAAGAGCTTGCACGCTCCAGGTTGGCAAAAACTGGTCTACATTGTACATATGGCTTTATAATTTTGAAGGTTTGTGGCATTAATGTTCGTGGATTTAACCTTTTTTCTTTTCTTTTCTTTTTTTTTTTTTGTATTTTTAGGGAAGGGTCTACGGGGTGCTCAAGGGTTCACTATTAGATTAGACTTGTAGTGATCTGCCTGTTTGCAACCTCCCAAAAGCTGGAGTTACAGGCGCGCTCCACGAAGCCCAGTCTCAATGGCTGTCTCAGTGCACCCTGGGAGCAGGGCCAGCACAACAGGCCCCAGCAGAAGCTTTCAGATACTACACTTGATCTTAGCCAATAGGCCAAGAAAGGATAGCAAAAGCTTTCAGGTGCTTTAATCTGCTGAGCTATTTGGCAGGCCCTTAAAGTTGAGAATGATTTTTTATTCTTTTCATTTT
>NW_004524724.1:6925052-6938651 GCF_000260255.1 Octodon degus
AACCTCGGTATCCTGTGCCTAACTGAGTTTGGGTGAGCAGGCTCTTAAACAACTGAGCTAACCAGCAGGGCCTCTAACCATATTAATAGTGAGAATCAAGAGTCAAAAGCAGAGCAAGAAAATTTTCAAAACTTACAATTTTCCCTAAAGAAAAACCTTGTAATGTTGGAACCAAAAAGTGTTTAGACTCTGAAGAGATTAATGTCATTATGTAGAACACACATATTTTGCACAAGGACAAGAAGAAAGATGTCTTGCTCATATCTCAGAATTCAGAAAGAGTGCGTTCATATCAGGCTCAGTGTTGCAAAAGTGTGGGTACCTCTGATTGGAAAAGCCTTCAGTGAGCTTTCTGCTTGAGAACGGCTTCTTAAGGCCTTTGTGTCGCAGCATTCATTTCACTGTGCTCAATAATCCTGAGACTCAGAAGCTACTGAAACCATGGTATGTGAGAACCCAGCTACTGCTTTGGCTGGCATAAGTATTTCCCATCATACTTCTATAACTACTGTGGAGCCAGAGAGTTTTCCCCTGATAGGGACTAGACAAGGAGGACCTGAGAAGGCCTTACCTGAAGATGTGGGAATAAAGACAGAGTGTAATAGACACCTCAAGAACTTGTGCTTGCAAAAGTATAGAGTATCTGTGAAGAAAAGCTGGAGATAAACAACAGATCCAGCTAAAGAAAATGTGCTGGCTGGAATAGACAGACCTAGGGGCAGCCTTGCCTCAGTCTTCTGGAGCTCAGCTCACCTGTGTGCACAGGATGGCACATATGGAGCCCCCAGATTTCGTGTTCATGTTGCTGGACTTTGGCCTTGTTTTGCTATGATTCTTTTGTATCTTAATATTCCATTAGCAAAGGGCACGCTTATCCTGTGCTATTGTGTGTTGGCATTATGTAACTTGTCTTGGAGTTTTATAGTGTTCACAGTTAAGTTTGCCTTGAATATCTGAAAAGTCTTTGACTTGGGATTTGAAAAATTGCTGAAATTACTGAGATGGGAAGGAAGTCTTGTTTTTTTGATTAAAAGGAAACATTTTTATAATATGTTAGATGGAATTATTAACATTGCATTCCTGTATAGCAAATATGATTTAATGTGATGTGTTTGGATTACAAGTGGACAAGAGGTGAGATGCAGCAGGTAGGTAAGATTGTCCTCTTGAGTTGGCTTCAGGATCCACATAAGGACTGAGGAAGGCCACGTCTGGATGTGTCTTGTTGGTGATGGAGGCACGACAGACCCTGTATGCTTCTGGGCTCCCTCTTTCCTGATGCTGTGGACCTATTCTGCTTCCTGTTTGTCGTGAGCTAAGTAAGGAGGGAGGTTATGCAGTGCTTTGCCCCCAGGATACTAATTACCTGGCTCTGGTCAACTGTGACTGACTGCTCTGAAGTAGTGAAACAATTTAGCCTCTTTTGCTTAAAGATTTTGGTGTCAGGTAATTTGTCCCAACAGTAGCAAAATTGCCTGATACAACTGACTTATTAAAGTTACAAAAATTACAAAAAAATAAAGTTACAGAAATAATTCTATTCAGTTTTAACCCTTAATATCTGAATTTATTTTCTTAAAGTACAACAAATTATATTATAAAACACTCAATATAAAATATGTAATGACTTTAATAAATGGTAACAAACCTTATTCTGAGAGACAGCATTGCTAAAGATTAAGGATATGAACCCAGGAACTAGACTATCTGGATTGAAAACCTAATGGTAGTATTTATTTAATTTATAGTGTCAAAATCAGTACTTTTTTGAGAGTCTACATAAAGTTGGGAAAATAAAGATCTTGCTTAAAAGTTTAGATAAATTAAATGAAATGTAAATCTAAGCTATCGATTGTCCCACATACTGCTTGTATCCATTAAAATAAATATGTAATTAATGAAATTCAAATTTTATCAATATTCTGGCACTATTTATGAAAATATTAAAATTTCTTTTAACTATCTTTTTACAATTATAAGGTTGGATATTCAGATATTTAACCACAGGTGAGTGTGACTAATGATTTTTTAGCAATATAAATTATTAAAATATTATAATTTTCATTATATATAGTTAAAATAATTTATATTTATTTTTTAATTGATAACTAGGTAAAAGTGGTGTATCCATTTGCAGAAAAAGCAAATGTGCTTTTACTGAGAAACTGGGATTTGTTTCTTAGCTAGATAAGAATTTTCATTGACCATGGCTTTTGACCAAGGCATGGAATGAAGAACCGAAGCAGTATTACACAATTTTTCTCATGACCAAGACACCATGTGAAGATATTTTGCACTCTAATGCCAGCATAATGTTATGAATTGGACTGTCTTCTCCCAAAATCCATAGGTAGAAACCCTGACTTCGGTGTGACTCTATTTTCAGACATTGCCTACAAAAAGATATCAAAGTTAGATTTAATAATAGATTGTGCTACCATTATAGGTTTAGTGTCTGCATTTGAAGAACCCCAGGAGGCACTTGCCCTTGCTCTTTTTCATTCTCAGCCTCGTGGCCAATCTTGGACTTTCTATGAAGCCCTGTACAGACAGAGCATTCACTTGCACACAGCAACACGGCAGGCGCCTCGAGGTCTCACTGGAAACCAGTATGAAACCACTCACATCTCAAGCTCTAAGCCTCCGGAGCTATTACAAAATCAATATTGTTTTTTTTTAAAACAAAGCCATTAGTATTTTGTTTTGACAGCTCAAAAATACTAATACAAGTAGGGTGTGATTGTTTTTCTTTTGTCAGCTAGGCTGCCCACCATAGGTGCAGTGTATACTGTCATTTAACCTGTACTTTGTGTCCTTATCATTTGGATGGATCACATTAAACTAATTACTGCATCTTTCTACTTGGAAATGCACTATCATTTTCATATTTTTCTATCTCATAGGCTCATGATTCTTGCGAATGTTCATGTGGTCGCACTCTGTGAATCTCTTTCTTTTATTGGCTCTAATTTCCTCTAGAATTATTCTTGAAATATTCAATGTTGGGCATCCTATTGGATCCAACCAAGTCAACTCCTTTAAATGTGACATGATATCGACACAGAAGGAAAGTAGATAGAACAATAGAACAGATGCTGTCATTACTAGGAAAGCTATAAAAGAAAATTTGAAAATGAAAGAAATAATATAATTTTATTGCTTTCATGAAAGCATGAGAAAATTTTTGTGTAGAGATTGTGAACAAGTACATAGATATAAACATGATGCTAGATGGTAAGCTATGAGGAGCAGTATAGATATCAAATTTAATTTTAAAAATCTATTTTGCCCCTAATTAGCAGGTTTTCTTCTGATTAGGATGCAGAAAATGACAAGAAATCAGCACTTTCCCACCGGCAAAGCCACAACACCCAGTTTAAAACTCCAATTGAGAAATGTAAACATAAAGAAATCTAAATATAAAGAAATCTAAATTGAGCAATTTAAAAAATATAATGAGTTTTTCAATACAGAGAGGAGGTTAGTGTTTGTTCTTTTTCCTAGTGAAGTGGAAGATGCAGGAAGAATCTGACAGATGGGGTAATGGAAACTAGGATAGTTTGTACTGTTAACAGCTCCACATTTTCTGGCATGGGGAATTAAAACAAAGGAAGCCCCACCCACAGTACCACCTGCCAACATTTTCCCATAGCTCATCAAAAGTGTGAAATGTTTGTCTTCTTTCCAAAGATTATAAAAAGTATACATAATAGCCAAAATTCAGTGAACTGAGGAATTATAATATAGTGATTTTTAACCTATATAAATTGTACTTCATCTAAAGTTAAATACAAACTTGTTGTTTGTGTTCCAATGGGAGGGAATATCCCATAACAGAGCAATAAAAAGAAACATTAAAGATTTGAGGCATAAGTAATGGATTTATAATATCATAAAGTACATTGGTAGTAATACAGCAAACATTTTGAGGAAATTATGATTATAGTAAAAAGAAAATAATAATAAAATAAGAAAAATAAGGGATTTTTTGACATATAAAAGCATTGTGTATCTTCACATTTAAAACATTTCCTAAGTGATATTTTCTAAATAAATGATGACTAACTAAATCCTCATACTCATGCTTCATGGAAAACACAAAATTAATTGGAATGATTTGACCAGTGACACATTTAAATAATAATTAAAAGAAACCTACACTGTTTACTACAGAAATATTATATTACATGGGAAATAAAGCAAAAACACAGTTGTCTTGGCATTTGTAGTGCAGTTTCTTGATGGCATAGAGACAATGAAAGAAGAAAGCTAAACAAAAAGAGTACAGCACAAGATATCTATGGATATCATATATCATCTCATACTTCTCTATAGGAATATGACACAATTTTTAGGAGTCTCATAAAAACAGATAATAACTAAATTTCTGGGGCCACAGAGGAAAGTTAATGATGATGTAGGGTGTGCCTAAGGAGAATCACATGGAGAGAAAACATTCTCTCAGGCTTTCACAGAGAGCCAAGTGGCCAAGCAATGGCCAAGACTCATTCACATGTCTGACACTGACAAAGAATCTACAAACTGCTATTCAGGGTTTCAGGATAAATCCTGAGAGGATTTGACTGACCTTATCGGGTACAAAAGTTACATTTCTTGTTATGTAGATCTTGCTTTAGCTTGGTCTTAACCATCCAGCAGAAAAGTATAAAAATCAGGTATAAAAAGTAAAGCCATGTTAATATGCTGAGCTGTAAAAGCTCAAGTGAACAACTTCTGACATTGCCAGTCCTATGGAAAACCCTCTGATATTATTGACTACTGGACTATATTGGAATATTTTGCTGAATTCACACACCTACAATATTTAAATGGCAATAGAATGCCCTTCTCTCACAAAACTAAAGAAAAAAATGGGATACAAGTGAAGGACCACTTTATATCTGTATATTCAAGAGTTAGGATAAATACACAGCTACATTCTCTTAATTAAGTGACTAGAACAATTTTTTCTAATACTGTTTGTGTATATAATGCAGACAGGATATCATGTCTACATCTTGTACTGTGAACCACTATGAAGACAATAATATGCAATGTATTAATTATTGAAACTGTCCTAATTGGTTTCGAAACTCAATGTCATTTGTTTCTAAATAAAATTATTAAAAAAATAAATTTCATCAAGTTTTTAAAATAAATTCCTTTGGTAAAGGAAAGTAGTAAAAATGGTAATCATGAGAATTGTTCTTTTATGTAAATAAAATTTACATGATTTTGTAAATAATATGAATTTTATTCAGAATATATAAAGAAAATTAAAAGAATTCAGAATACAAAGAGATAAAATTAAAATATGTAATTAATTTAAGTTTATAAAATACTATGTGCAAGGATGATTTAGAATATACAATACTGTGTTACTATTTACATACAAATATTAACATAAATTAAAAATTCTTTGGGTTAACTAATACCATCTCAACAGATTTCAATAATAATAAACTGAGAATAAAAATGCAATATCTTTAAAAATGTGCCATTCATTTAGTGAGGAAGTGAGATAAAAGAATACACATATAAAATATATAAGTGGATAATAAACTGAACTACTAAAATTTAAGAATAAACTGTAAAAACCCAAGGAAAATTTTGACAAGTATATGAGCATATTCACAATTTTCCTTGGGTTTTTGTAGTTTATTCTTAAATTTTAGTAGTCCAATTTAAGTTATTTCATTTCAGATAATGTATGAAGCTTTATGGTTAAGTTGAGGAAGCAGCAGCATTTTTTTTGTCAATGCACATACTTTTTATCTATGTCTTATTTAGATATACTGAGCAATTACTTCCTTATGATTGTCTTTTCTTTTTTAACCTGGAGATTATTTCTGTTCTGAATTCCTCTATATCCTCATGGATTTGTTTCTTTACTTCAGTTGCAATCATTTCAGAAATTTATCACCTCATTTCCTTATGTCAGTGTCTCCTGGATTTGCTCTGGGTGGGCTAGAGATCAGGTTGCATTTTGTTTCTACATCTTGTCATTTTACACTTCAAAGAAAAATATAGTGTGTTTTTTGTATGAATGCCTGTGAGTTCTTGCAGTAGGTAGCTGTATCACTAGCACTTAGGTGTCTCTAGGCAAAGTCTGTGTTTAGGGTGTTGTCTGCGTGTAGGTGGTTATTGGTTTGTGTCTGCCTCAAGATCCTAAATAAACCCATAAATTCAGAGTGGGATGTTGATGTCAGTTTGACTCAGTTCTCAGACTTTTCACCCTAAAAACAGAAACAAGACAGAGATGTCCACTGTACCACTCCTATTCAGTACAGATCTGGAAACATTAGGCAAAGCAGTTAAACGAGAGAGGAAAATATGGAATAAGAATAGGAGAAATGAAGTTAAATTATCATTATGCATAGATGACATAATAGATCCCAAAAGCTCCACCTAAAGACTCCTAGATTTAATAACTAAATCCAGTAGTGTAGGTGGATACAAAGCCAACACTCAAAAGTCAATAACATTCCTGCACCAACAAGAAACTCATGGAAAGGGAAGTTAGGGAAACAATACCCTTCTCAGTAGTCTCAAAAAATGAAATATTTAGCTGATGAATAGAGACTTGCATGGGGCACAGCAGTGAGCTTCAGACCTTGGGACAGATTTCCTCAGTCTAGGGTATGCAGATGCCCTCTGCTCACTCCCTCATCTGACTCTGTGGCTGACTGTCACAAGCCAATCTTGCAATTCCTTATGCATTGTATATCTTGTGTTAATATCTGTTCCTTATATTCTATCTGTTCCTCTAAGTAAAACCCTGACAAATACATCTATGTATTGAAAACTATAGCACTTTTTAAAGGGAGATCAAAGAGGATATCAGAAAATATAAAGATATTCTGTGGTAAAGAAATATGGATGGAAGGTACCAACATTGTGAATAATGAACATGTTTTTCAAAACCATTATACAGATTCAATACAATTCCAATCAAGATACTATTAGCATACCTCACATATCTAGAGAAATCAGTCCTAAAATTCATTTACAAACAAGAGACTTTATAATAGTAAAGGTAATCCGGGATAACAAAGCCAAGGCAGGAGGCATCAGTACTCATGACTTGAAATTGTGGTAAAAGTTGTTATGATCAAATTAGCCTGGTACTGGCTGAAAAACAGACCTGAGGATCAATGGGGCAGATTAGAAGATGCAGAAACAATTAACAACATACTCAGACACATTATCTTTGACAAAGAGGCCACACATGTTCCCTGGAAGAAAGACAGCCTCTTTAATAAAAGTTGCTAGAAAAACTGCCCTTCTATACGTGAAAAGCTAAAAGTTTACCCATATCTATCACTGTGTACTGAACTAAAGTCAGGGTGGGCCAAAGATCTAAATATTAAAACAGAAACACTGAATCTACTGGAAGAGATAGTAGGTAGAGATCTTGAAGACATAGGGAAAGGTAGAGAGTTCATGAACGAAACTCAAAATTTACAGGAAGTATTTCAAAAATCAACAAATGATATCTCATTTTATTAAAAGGTTTTTAGTCCTCAAAGAAATCACCAACTGAGTAAAAGGATAGTAGATTGGGAAAGATGTAGCCAGACAAATATTAGTCTTTTTTAATACGTCAGAAAAAGGTTTCTATGTAGAACACATAAAGAATTGAAAAAAGCTTTGACAGAGAGGAAATTGGTCAGGCAATGGCTGTGATTCATTCACATGGCTGACAATGACAAAGGATCTACAAGCTGTGATACAGGGTTTCAGGATAAATCCTGAGGGATTTGACTGACATCAGATACAAAGTTACATTTTTTGTCATATAGGTCTTACTTTATCTTGGTCTTAACCATCCAGCAGAAAAGTATAAAAATGGGGCATAAAAAGTAAAACCATATTAATATGCTGAGCTGTAAAAGGCTTAAGTTGATAACTTTTTACATTGCCAGTCCTGCAGATAACCCACTACTATATGGACTATGGTACTATTCTGGATTACTTTTCTGAATTCACACACCTACAATATTTGAATGGCAATGGATTACCCATCTCTGACAAAAGTAAACAAAAAATGGGGACATAAATGAATGACCATTTTGTAGTAATATCTATCTATCTATCTATCTATCTATCTATCTATCTAGTAAGTATATATAGATATATACCTATTCTCTGCAATGAGAAGAAAGATTTGCACTAATAGTGTTTAGACAAGATACCATATCGGTATCTTGTACTATGAATAACTATTAAGAAGACAATAATATGCAATGTATTAATTATTATAACTGTCCTACTAACCTGTTTTGAAACTGGCTCAGTTCTACTTCTTTCTCACTAAAATTAATTAAAAAATAAAATACAATAATATAAAAAGAATTGAAAACAGCAAAAACAGAAGCAAAACACGTACCCCAAATTCAGAGGCCCAATCCAAAAAGGGACATCAGAGATGAATAAATACTTCTCAGATGAAGAAATACAAATGCTAAGAAAAGAAAACGTGTTCAACACCATTGGTCATTTGAGAAATGCAAATTAAATCAACATTGAGATTCCACATCAGCAGAAAGAATAGCAGCCAACAAGAAATCAATCAATAACAAGTGCTGGATTATCTTAGGAAAGAGGAGCCCTTCTTTGTTGTTGGTGATAGTGTAGACTGATATAAGCACTGTGGAAATCAGTGTGGAGCTTCCTCAAAAAATTAGGATTAGAGATCCCATTCAACCAACTATTCTCCTTCGAGGTATTATCCCAGAAGAATTAATATCAACATATTACAGCACCTATATTTATAGCAGCATAATTTGCAATAGCTAAATCTTGGAAACAAAGCAAATCTCCATCAACTGACAAATGGATAAAAATGATGTGGTATTTTCATACAGTGAAATATTACTCAATTATAAAGAAAAAGTCAAATATTTTATAGGTAGATATTTACAACTACAGACAGTACTTGTAAATGAAATAAGACTCACATGTGTAAATATTGTATTGCTTCCATAGTGTAAGAAACTGAAAGAGGAAATAAGATCCAAAGTGTACAATAGCTAGGACAAAATGAGAGGGATCTTCTCTAAAGGAAAAAGAGTATCTGGGCTGAGGAAGAGGAAAAAAGAAGTAAGGGAAAATGTTTATATATATGTATATATAATATTATATATTATATATAAAAAGATAATTATATTACTAATTTCTGTTAGTTCATTGAAAAGAAAAGTTTAATGCTTAACTTGTTTGATCAATTTTTCCTGTTTATGTCTCATAATCTTAGCAACTACTTTGCCTAAAACAATACACAATGTATTAATCATTGCTAAACTCCTATTATCTTGGTTTGAAATTGTGTATCACTGCTTTTGTCCTTAAAATGAAAAAAAAATATATAGGTGTAAATTTTTCTAGAGAAGGTAAATACATTTTTTAAGTGATTAAACAAAACAGGCAGTGGATGATATATCTTATATATTTGTGGATTTTTTTTGAAATTAAAATAATACTATCCAACAAATGTAAGCTTACTTAACAATACAGAGAAAAGTGCAAACATGGTTTATTATTGAGTGTTACCAATCGTGAGCACATATAATGCAGGAAAAATGGTCACAGTGTAAAATAAAGTCTCAAACAATTCATACAAGAAATTTAGAAAAACAGTAATTCTGTTATGTTCTAGAAAGACAAGTTATATCTGTAACAGTCTCTCCTCTATCCCTTGAGATAGAACCTTGAGTTCATTCTAAATATATTTGTTTTCTCTCTAGCAGCTATTTACTACAACTGGAAATCTCTACCTTATAAAAATGTGAGTCTGATCTTAATCCCTAGATACATTTATACGTTTCAATAGAGTATGTACTCAGATTCATTATACTTCTAAGGAAATACTCTGAGGAAAAGGATACAGAGAAAAATTGTCTTTTTTATGGAGAAAATGATTTACATTTACCGCTATAATTTCCCTTTTTGTTACTCTTTTAAAACAGCATTACAACTTTGTGCTTGCCTTGTTTTATGTACACTAGGAATTCCGTTGCCATTGAAATAGATAGCAAGCTCATATAACAAAACTATAAATAATTGAGTCAGAAAGATGACAGTAATGTTGAAATCATTCTTTTCTAGTACATTTCAATAGCTAGAAAATTTCAGTTTCAGGCACTTTGCAGACTATTGGAGACCACAAATTCACAATGGCTAATTTTGTATACTTTCTTAAGGAATAGATGAAGGTTTGAGATTATCAGTATCACCCTTCTGAAATTCCCCATTAACTCTTTCATGATGAGTCTACCTCTTCCACCCAAGAATACTAAACTATGATCACTAAGATTAAAAAACACTCCAGGGCAAGATCCTTTTATCAAAGGATCATCTCCACCCTCTTAAATCATCCCAGGATTATCTGTTGCCTGTGAATCATCAATCTTCCAATTTTCTGCCAGTCTCTCCACTCATAGTAAAAACCCCCAAATAGAGGCTGGATTAGAGAGCTTTGTGTCTGCCTATCCTGAGAAATGGAGCTCCTAGCCCTACTTCATGTATTACTAAATTTCTCCCTGTTTCTTATCCTTTGGCTTTACCTCTCACATGGGTAATTACAGAGCTTGGCCAGGTCCCTCCAAAGAAAGATGACAGTAATGTAATTCACTGAGTAGGAGTAAGTGTGCTGAAGCCATTCTTTTTCAGTATATTTCAATAGTTAGAAAACTTCAGTTTCAGGAACCTTGTAGACATGACAGTGCAGTTTTCTAGAGGTGCTGGCTTTACACTGCAAACAAAGATTACCTTTTATTTTGTGAGTGCTGTTTGATCAAATCTTCAATAGATCTCCTCCGTGGGCTGACTGACCCTGCTTCAGAAAGCTTTCACATCACCAGTTTCCTGATGAAATTGGATGACATATCTCCTCTAGCATTCTTCCTAAGATGCTTAAAATTTATGTGTCTGAGATTTCTAGAAAAAAAAAGTTTAAATGTTGGACATGATTGGGCAAGAAGAAATATGCTTATAATATCAGCACCCAGGAAAAATGAGCCAGGAAGATCTTATGTATAAACTTAAAACTGTTTAGAATAAAGACATAGACATAAAAGAAGAGACTATAAAGGCCACACAGTAGAGGTCACTGATTCAATTTCATATACCATGAAAAAATACACTTGATTTTTTAATTTTATTTTTATATGTTTAGTACAGGGTCTACAAGGTCTCACTACCCAGACCAGACTCATAGTGAGTCTCCTGTTTTCAGCTTCCCAAGTGCTGGGATTATGGACCTGTGCCACCACACCCAGTCTCAATCACCATCTCATTGGAACCCAGGGATGGGACCAGCACAGCACGTCACACCAGGGATCAACCCTGGTCCCTGCACCTGCCTAAGCAGGCACTTCAGTCAGCTGAGCTATCTGGTGAGCCCTGAAAATGGACTTTATTTTAAGAGAATCAAGTAAGATAAGAATGAGGTGTGGCGTCATATCTGAATTCATGGTCCTGTGCAACATGTGAAACAGTTGTTCTAAGTTTTTTGTGTTTCTTAACAAGTTGCTACACTTTAGATTTGGGATGTTCTCCAGAGGCCCATATGCTAAAGGCATATATAGTACCATTGCCAGGTGACAGCACCTTGGGAAATGTTGCTTAGAGAAACAAAGCTAGGTCCTGGCAGTGGTGGGTAGAAGGGAATGTTGAGGGTCTGTAGCTCTTTCTATATATCTACTTCCTAGTAAGTGGGTAGATCTACTGTTTTTGGAACTGAGGTGTTCCACTCTTCCACAGCTTTAAAGTTACATAGAAGTCTTGGAAATTGTCCATTTGCATACTCAAAATGCAGCTGTTGTTGGAATAGTGCTTATCAGAATATGAATTTAATTTGGCTACTGTTATGGTTTGTGTCTAGTTGTCCCCCCAAAGCCTCATACAATCATGGGGCCCACTTTTAGAGTGTCAGGTTAATTCATGATCATGTCTGGGATTCTGGGTCTTAGTACTGCTAGGATTATGATTGTGAGTGCTACACACAGCCTGGGGGGGATAGTCTGAATGTAACATAAGAGAGACAGACTTGCTCCCTGTGGCAGTTGTTGCTGTAACTCCTCCCCTTTTCTCTTGCTCTTTGCTGCTGCCATGAAAGGTTGCCCTCTGCCATGTGCAAGTCTGCCTTGGAGTCAACTGAGTATGGACTGAAACCTCCACTAACTGTAACTGTGATCAAAATAAACCTTTCTTTCCTTCATTTTGAGTGTTGGGTATTTGTCCCAGCAATGAGAGAAGAGTAACTGAGACAGCTACTTACAAATATATATCCTTGATAATCATAAACAATATTTTAACATTGGAGAAGAGTAATACTTCCCTGTTGATCAGTATACCTATAGAAGTTTATAGAACATATATAAATAGGATATAAGTGAATATCGTTAATATATGTAATCCTAGTAATTACATATGTCCTTACTAATTTTACTGAATTGAAATTATTAAACTAGTATCATTGTTAGAATTTTACATTAATCATGCTATGTGGATTTTAAAAATACTTTTGAAATGGATTCAGAATATTTAATACTTTCCTAGCACACTGAAAGTTCAGTTGTAAATTCAATATTGTATTTTCTCAAAAATTTGATAATGCTCAACTTATATGAACCTTTATCTTTTCAATAAGCCAAATTAAAGATTTTTTTAATTCAAAACATTTTATAATGTTTATTGTAATTATCATGAGGAGATTGGAAGACACATATTTTATATTCATGTAATGATAGTTAAAGGCATTTCCAAATTATGGACACAAAAAAATAAATGAAAGCTTACTATTTCAAATCTGAATTTCAACCATCAATAAAGTGTAAATAAAGAAATACAAATTTCTCCAATAAGTTTTTTTTAAGTAAGTAAAGAAGTGAGGTCTCATATCATATATGTCTGATATATCTTCTCCAAAGATTAGACAATGTTAAGTATTTGAATCAAAGGGATACATAGTCAAATGAGAAAACTAACATTAACAGCAGCAAAATTTCCCTTATTTTGTGATCCATGAAGATCTTATCTCAAGATGGCATCAACCCATTTCATTTTTCAGGGAGTATCAGGCAGCAGGACCTAATTTTTAGTAAGAAAAAAATACTAGATTTAAACAAATAAGGATAATCACTATCGAAACAGCAAGAGCAACAACAAAACAAAAACAAAACTAGGAAGTGAACATTTAAAATTGGAAAACTGAGTAGTCAAAACTATTGATTGCTGTTTTGGGTTCACCTTCAGAAACAAAGAGAAAACACACAGACAAGATATTAAAGTTGTTACCTTAAATTTACCAGGCTTGATAGATAAATTCTTTGGGCATTTCAGTAGAAATCTTGCAAAATTTGTAAAAGATACAGTTTAGAAAATATGAAAAGGGCCAGAGAGATAGCTCAGATGTTTAAGCACATGTCTGGCAAGTAATGGACCCAGGTTTGATCCCTGATACTGCATGCTGTGCTGAGGTGACCACCAAAACTGACAGTGGTGGCACATGCCTGTAATCCCAGTGCTGAGGAGGCCGAGACAGGAGGATCGCTATTAGTTGGAGCTGAGTAGTGAGAATCTGTACCAAATTTTTTT
>NW_004524724.1:6938936-6948546 GCF_000260255.1 Octodon degus
ATCAACTCAGTATGTGTGATTAACCTGTGCCGCTCTTGCCTGGGCCCCAGTTAGACATGAATTTGTGTTCCCACAAACAAATTCTGGACAGAACAAAGCCTAACACACTTCTCCATCCTCATTTTCTTGAAGAAGCCAGACAACAACATGTTGTCCTGTGTGTCAGTACTGAATATGATATGGACATTTTTAATTTGTGCAGAAGTTCTTTTCAATGGATTAACGTAATTTTTACGTTAAATTTGAACTCCTTTGCTTTCCTGTAACATACTCTCTATTCATACAGGGCTCATGATGAAAAATGAAACAATTACAAGATTAACCAAAAAAAACCACCCTGTATATAATATAAGAGCCTGTGTCAGATGAAAAAATATGATTTTCATGGAGATGCCATTATAGAGTGCCAAGATTGAGGTAAACTCAGAAAAACATATGGTTCAGCAGTTCCTAAATCCAAGGCTTATTCTGTCAATGTAAAGATTTTTTCAAAAATTTCCCCACTGCGTGGAACTGTTTTTCTGAGATTTTTCACTTCTTTATTTATTTATGTCTACAGGATCTTGCTACACAGCTCAGACTTATAGTGATCCTCCTGTCTCAGTCTCCCCAGTGCTGAGATTACAGGCTTGTGCCACCACACCTGGATTTGGTGGCCAGAATGGCATGTATTACTAGGGATAGAAGGGTGCTTGTGCTTGCCAGGCAGGGACTTAGATTATTTAGCTATCTCTCCAACCCAACTCCCTTATTTATTCAATATTGTTTCAATAGTCTATCTTCCCAATCATGGGTTGTAATAGGAATGAACCTGATTTCATTTTTAATTTTTTTCCCTTAGACATTGCTCCTATTAGAAGTTATACCCTTTAGTAAAAATTATTCTTAATTTAAACTAGAAAGTGTAGCAAGAGTTGAAAAGTAATGGTCCAGGGGAGATTTTAATCTGTGGCTGTGCCTTTTTAATAGAGTTTGAGAAGTGTTTAACAAGCCACTCTTGAAAATTAGTGGAGAACACATCTTATGTCTGCAGATAACAATGGGATCCTCCCAACTTACATTTTGCAGAAAAGCTTGAGGTATGCTGTGCAATTCCTTTTGGTGGGCTTTGTGCTTTCAATAGTGCCTTCATCAAGGTTGATGGATAATTAAATTTTTATGACACCTCCTAATGGGTTGCTCTATTCTTTTCTATCCCCGCATGTTCGCACCAATAAACAAGCAAAGCCTTCCTGTCACAGAACTTAACACAGCAGGTAGTGTGTGTATCCAGGTGGAGGCTTGCAGAGTGAAAGCACTTTGTGGATTACTCTCACAACTCATGCAGTGCTTCCTGAAGCATGAAAAAGAAGTTTTAAGTTGTCAGAATCTATCCAAGAATAAGGACAATCACTTGCCCAGTGTTCTAGGTCCTCTAAGTACTCCCTGGGAACTTCTCAGTGGCATGAGATTCACTGGTGATCCAAATTGAAACAGGATTTCTTTATTTTTTCCTTTAAAAAAATACATTTAGTGCAGGGTCTACAGGGTCTATAGATTTTCAGTACACAGACAGGACTTGTAGTGATCCTTCTATTTTCAGCTTCCCAAGTGCTGGGATTCCAGGGGTGCACCACCATGCCTGGTCTCAATCTCCATCTCAGTGCACCCCAGGGCCAGGGCCTGCACAGCACACACAAGCTTTAGTTCACTGAACTATGTGGCCAGCCCCAAACAAGATTCCTTTGCATCCAGGAAAGTAAAATAAAATTATATGAAATGAGTTTTTCCCACATATATGATTGATGTGTGAGTGTGTGTATGTGTGTGTTGCATGTATATGTGTGTTAGTCTAGTTTTTCTTTTGTTCAATTTTATACAGGATGAGTAATGCAATGACTTGTCATCTTGAATCTTTTATACTTGAACATTGCTTTTATAGGGTTCTTAATTATTCCTTGCTCCAGCAATTTTATTTTTCCTGCTTGGATATGGTACCTATACTCCAATCTCATAAATTGAGTTATAAATATATCTCCTATTTAAAAAGGCATCACTTAATTCTTCACTTTAGGGAAATTATTCAAGAAATTTTCTATCTAAAATGTATAGTACTAGCTTTCTAAACCCAGTGTTCAGCCCCAGGTTGAAAGAAAGAGGTTAAAAAGGTGAAGACACCAGAAAAAATGATGAATGTCTCAACATTTCAGAGAAGAAAAACACCTTCAATTTTTACATTTTATTCTCCACGTTTTAAATATTTCTTCTGGCTGTGCAACTCTTTTTAAAATTATTTCCCTTGATGTTCATCCCATGGACATCAGTGGTTCCCATTCTTATAATGAAATGCTGCTGAGAATCCTGGCAACTAAACTGATTTACATAAAACAAATAAAGTAAACTTTCATGGGAGCATACTAGAGTTTGATTTTCACATATGTGTTCCCAAAGTGACAGCATGAACATCAACCATCTAACTAAAAGAAATAGAGGCAGCATTTCCATCTTTTTCACCATTAATATTAATGGTGATCATCTGAAGCAACATTAACATGCTTATTTGATGAAAAACACCAGAATTTGGAAAGTACTATCAATCTAGCTTGCATTCCCAAAGGAGTATACAGCTAAAGTGGTGATTTTTATAATTCAAGGCCTCCCATTTACTGTTGAATGATTACAGAAACCTTCAGATGGTCCATTCTATTCAAAAAGTGCCAGACTAGTACATACATCAAACTACTGTTGGGGAACTAAGATAACCAAGTAAATAAAACTAATTGATTTTAATATGAGCAGGGAGAAAAAAAAGTCAGTGTTGCGGAAGCACTAACATGCTCATGTGCTGTACCCTGGAAATGATTTCAATTTCAAAGCTAAATTTTGCAATGTGTTAATTATTGAAACTGTCCTACCAATTTGAAATGAAACTGTCTCATTGCTATTTGTTTCTCAATAAAATTAAGCAAAAAATAAATAAAATAAAATTGAGTACCATCAAAAAAATCTAAATTTGACATAATTTTTTAAAAATGGTAGGAAATAAAGCATGAGTATTTCCTACATTCCTAGATATGAGACTGTAGTATGAGAGTCTTCTCTCTTATGCATGAAGGCGGCCTCTAAATTAATGCTAGATATATGTATTCACATTATACATAGGTTTCTTGGAGTGTATCACTGGAAATCTACCAATATTTCAACGATTTTATATGAGTATAACTCTTAGAGAAATTTATCTATTTAAAATGAGAGAACTCAAGAACTCAGATTTACCATGTCACCGAATGTAGAGGTATTACGATAAAATAGGAGATGAAAATAAATTTCTACTTACCATCACAGATTATATGAACAAAATGGGATCTAAGACTTATGTTTGTGGCAAGATAGAATAGACAGGCTCTTCCCTCACCTTACTGCTGACAATTTAGAATATTGCATACTGTATATAAAAGCAAGAATATTCTTGAGATGAATTTAAGAGTGTTAAAGAGAAATTGATCTGAGACCCTAAGATTGACACCCTGGAGGTATTCCCACTTTTATTTTATTTTGTTTTCTTTATTTTCTTTTAATCTTGTTTTCCAGTCTTGACCCCTGTAGATACTGGATGTCAACAAATGTCAGTGATAATATAGAAAACCAAGTTCTAACAAAAGTCTGCCCTGGTGAGATAAAGGGATAGAAATGAATAGTCAGATTTTAGACAATGGCAATGCTTTATATGAAGTCACATATAACATAAAAAATGTGGCAATCCATTTATCCACTCCTGAAAAATATAATCAGTGGGCTGAGATTTCCAATCACTCCAAATTACAATGAGGCGAAATGATGATTCCTATAACAAGACTTTTGAATATCTCCCCAAAACCACGGCACTGATGACGTTTTTCAACTGTGAAACTCTTAGAAAGTGGTGGAACTTTGGGAGTCGGACCAAGTGAAAGGAAATTAGATTATTGCCTTTCTGCTTTCTCTTTCTCCTTCCCAGCCATCCTGAGGTAAGCAGCCATGTTTCACGACTTCTCTCATCATGATACACTGCCCACCATAAGCCGAATATCATAAACTGAACATTTACCAAAACCAACAGAATTAGAAAATGAAATTTTCTTCTTTTTAAAATGATTATCTCAAGTAACATTTTAAAAAAATAATTGAAAGCTGAAGCAATACTTCCTACAAAATAATTTTAAGATTTAATTTTTCTTCCTTCAAACTATACCTATTCAATAAGTTGAAGTAAAGCTGAAAATTGTTCATCTATTTTCATCTCAATCAAGTATCTCTGACTTTTATTTAACATTTTTTTGTTTGTTTTTTGAACCAGAGATTGAACTCAGGTCCTCATGTTTATCACAGAAGTGCTTAGCCATCTCCCTGGCCCTTATTTACCATTTTTTGAACAAATGAAAAATACTACATTTTTGGTAACTTGGGCTTTCAGTTCTTGAATAGAAGATTCTTCTTGACTTAACAGTCACATATTCTTTGCACTATTCTTCAGGATTTTGTTATTATTATAAATCTCAAAGAAAGTGTTTTGAAAAGTATTCAGTAGTGCTTGTCTGTCCAAATTTAACTTAATGCTTTTGAAAATGCAGTGCATAACCTGGCACTATTAACTAACAACAGTAAATGGAAATTAAAATAAACATATTTTTGAATCTTTTAAGTCTAGTGTACACTTTGTGTTATCTGTAAACATATTTTAATCTGTTTTCCTTTTGTGTCTTGATAGGTAAACTTTATAGAATTTAAATCTAGTACTTTTCTGCTCTTTAAACATCTAGTTACAATTTATTTACATTTTTTTTGTATTTTAGGGAAGGGTCTACAGGGTGTTCAGGGTCTCACTACTAGATCGAACTCGTAGTGATCTGCCTGTTTACAGCTTCCCAAGAACTGGGAGTACAGACACACACCACCATGCCCAGTCTCATTCACTGTCTCAGTGCAGCTGATCCGATACAGCAGGCACAGGGATGGAAGCCCCAGCCCTATGCCTGCTTGCAGGTGTTTTAATCCACTGAGATATTTGTGGGGTTTTTGTTTGTTTGTTTTTTGGGGCGGACCCGGGGCTTAGAACTCAAGCCCCAGTGCTTGCCAGGGAAGCGCTTATTCCACTGAACCATCTCCCCAGCCCTCACTGAGCTATTTGACCAGCACTTCTACTCATAATTTTAAGGAACATTATTTATTGTACCATGAAAAGATATCTCATCTTGATGGTTTTAAGTGATCATATAGCCTGTGTGGTACATTCATGTCAGGCCAGCATTGTGAAGCATGAGTCAGGAGGATTGTGAGTCAGAGGCCAGTCTGAGATACAAAGTGACTACAAGAGTAGCTAGATTTCATAAACAAATCCTATATGTAAGAGACAAAAACATGTTTATCTAAAGATTCTCTGAAATACATTGTTAAACTATTATATTATAAATCATAATCCTCCAGAGAAGACTAATCAATAACAGTGTTGCATAGCTGTAATCTAGCACACTGCAAGGTTGACTGAGAAGACTCAGAAGTCTGAACCTAACCTGGACAATTGAGTAACTCTTTTAGATCTTATTTAAAAAATAATGCAAAACCTAGAATGTAATTTAGTGTACATGCCCTGAATCCTACCCATAGGACTACTTTCTCAAAAAGTATGTGTGCATGGGTGTGTGTATGTCTTTGAGAGATAAAGAGAGGGATAGATAGAGAAATAAAGAGAGACAGACAGACAGACAGACAGACAGACAGACAGACAGACATGAACTTACTCCTTGTCCCCTCAGGAGCCAGAACTTGCCTTGCCTCAGGAGCTGGTTTCCTGTGCATCAAGAAAGAAGAGAAAAGTGCTTTTCTGCACACAGCAAAGTGCTCAAAGACTTTACATTGACTCCAGCAATATCTAAACTATGTGCCAGAGACTAGAATTTGGGTAACAGGCACAGGTTCAGAGATTTCCTGGTGCCATTTAAGAATTTTGCAGACTCTGGGTAGCCTGCAGTACTCTGGTAAACTCTGACCTTCCTCAGTCCCCAGTGTGCAGTTGTGGAGCTTTGCTGGTACCAGTCCAAATTTTAAGAACTTAGGAGGACTCTGAGTGGCCTAAGGGATGCAGGAGAGACATGTTCTGAGGTCCAGTGCAAGTAGGCTTAGACCTTTCCTGGAGCCATTTAAGAACTATGGCAGACTCTGGTCAGCCTGCTGGACTCTATCTGGATGATTACTGTGAGCTTCAGAAATGACAAAACGCAGAAGCAAAAGGTAATTTCAATCCTCTTGCCCACCCAGAACAAATCCAAGAGACAAAGACATGAAAGAACTTGGAAATCGCATACCTGAAATTTCTGAAATGATAGCAACTGAAGTAAAGAAAGAAGTCCATTAGGATATAGAAGAATTAAGATCAGAAATAAGCTCTCAAGTCCAAATAGAAAAGACAACAATTTTGAAAGAATTGCTAAGTACAACTAAAGAAGACACATATAAAAATGGAGGAAAATAGAAAAATGACTAAAACAATGAATCAAATATAGGAAATAAATAGAATGCATGAGAGAGATTCAAACAGATATCCAGGAAATCAAGAATTCCATTGAAACCTGGCAAAAAAGCTTTAATGAAACTGAAGATAAGGGCTGGCCAGGTAGCTCAGTGGATTAAAGTGCCTGCTTAGACAGACACAGGGACCAGGCATTCCATCTCCAGCATTCCATGCTGGTCCTGCCCTCAGGGTATGTTTAGACAATGAGTGAGACTGGGCCTAGTGGCACCCACCTGTAATCCTAGTGCTTGGGAAGCTGAAAACTGGAGGACGATTACAAGTCTGATCTGTGTACTGAGACCCTGTAGACTCTGTGCTAAATACAGAAAAAACAAAAAAAGAAAGAAAAGAAACTGAAAATAGACCTTCAGACCTTGAAGACAGTGGTACAGCTAAAGAACATGAAATAAAAGATCTCTTAAAACTAACAAGAAACCCAGAAATAACAATTCTGCAGCTACAAGATGATGCAAAGAAAGATAATATAAGAATAATAGGTGTCAATGAAGATACAGCACAAGTAATAGAAAAAGACTATTTGCAGAAGTACTAGCAGAAAATGTTCCAAACATGGAAAAGAAACTGACATACAGATAAGTTAGGCATAGAGAACTCCACATAGTCATAATCACAATATATCTATACCTAGACACATAATAATCAATACCTCAGAAATTAAAAGCTGCTAGAGAAAAGAAAATGATCACCTACAAAGGAAAACCCATCAGGATCACAGCAGATTTTGCAACACAAACCACAAAATCAAGAAGTCCTTGATGTGAAGTATTTCAAGTCCTAAAGGGAAATAATTTCCAACCCAGATTGATATATGTGCAAAGCTATCAAATTCAATGTTGAAATAAGATACTTCCATGACAAAGAATAATTGAACAAATTCATGACCACCCAACCATCCTTACAAAGAGTTCTGAAAGTGTAGAAAGGGACACAAGTGATCACAACTTCAAGAACAACAAAAAGGAACTACCATAAAAGAAAGTAATTCAAAAAAGGGAAAAATTACAGAACAATTAACAGGAAAATAACATGACAAGATAAACCAATACATATCAGGTATAATTATCAATGTGAATGGCCTCAATTCACCATTAAAAAGAAACAGTCTAGCAGAGTTGATTAAGAAACAAAATCCAACACTATTATGCCTACAAGAAACACATTTAACTCAGAAGGAAATTCACAGACTAAAAGTAAAAGGATGGAAAACAATCATCCATGCCACAGGAAATCAGAAAACAAAAGCAGGGGTAGCTATTCTGTCTTCTGATAATATCAATTTCAAACCAAAAAATTATCCAAAGAGATAAAGAATATCACTACATACTTATTAAGGGAAAACTCAAGTGGAAGAGATACCAATTATAAATATATATACACTCAATATAGGAGCACATTCCTACATAAGATGAATTTTACCAGATATCAAAAATCAAATTAGCATTAATAATATGGAAGTCTTTAACATACTACTGTCATGAAGACATACATCACCTAGGCAAAAAAATATCATTAAACAAATAACAGAACTAAATCAAACATTTTAAGAAATTTACTTGGTAAATCTTTACAAAGCATTTTACCCAGCTACAAGAGAATACACATTCTTCTCAGCTGCACAATGGACATTCTTCAAAATAGACAACATTACTAACACAGAGAGCACTCCTAAGTAAATGCAAAGGAACTAAAATTATCCCAAGCATACTATCTGATTACACTAAAAAAAAACCCTGAATATTATTGACTAAAGAAACTACAAAAGCACCATAAATACATGGAAATTAAATAAAAACCTCTTAAGTGACCAGTGGGTCACAGATGCAATTAAAAAAAAAACTAAAATATTTACAATCAAAGGAAAATGCAGATACAAGTTAGTGAAGCCTGTGGGATGCAATGAAAGCTGTTTTTTTTTCTATTAGTCTCTTAATTTTATTTTATATTTTTAAATTTTTTTTGTTTTATTGAGAAACAAATATCAATGAGACACTTCAAAGCTGATTAATAGGACCGTTTCAATAATTAATACATTGTGCATTGTTATCTTCTTAGTGGTTATCCATAGTACGAGATGCAGACAGAATATCCTGTCCAAACACTGTTAGTAAAAATCTTTCTTCTCAATGAATTAAGCAAAAGTAGCTGTATATCTATCCTAACTATTCTGCATATACAGATACAAAATGATCCTTCCTTTGTATTCAACTATCTCATAGTTTTTTCCAATAATTTTATTGATAAACAAATGGCAATGAGACAGTTTCAAATCAAATCACTAGGACAGTTTCAATAAGTAACACACTGCACACATTCTTCTTAGTGGTTAATTGCTGTACAAGACGCGGACTTGAGATCTTATTTACAAATACCATTAGAACATATCATTCTATTCATTAACAGAATGTAACTATATATCTATCCTAACCACTTTGGATAAACAGATACAAAATGGACATTCATCTGTATACCCTTTTTTCATTAAGTTCCGTTATTTGAATATTATAGGTGTGAAAACTAAGCAAAATATTCTAAAAGAGTCCAGTAGCCCATAATAGCATTGGGTCTTCTCTTTAACTGGCAATGTCAGAAACTGTTGACCTGAATCCCCCACAGCTCAACATAACACCATGGTTTTTACTTCCTATATTTCATCTTCATACTTTTCTACTGGATGGTTAAGACCAAGGAAAAGCAGGACTTATGCAACAAGAGTTGTAGCTTTTGGGTCTGATAAGGTCAGTGAAATCCCCTCAGGATTTATCTTGACATCCTGTACCTGATTGTAGAACCTTTGTCAGTGTCAGCCATGTGGATGAGTCACAGCCCTTGCTTGGCCAATGTGCTCTCTGTGAAAGACTGAGAGAATGTTTTCTCTCCATGTGACTCTCAATAGGCATACTCTACATCATCCATCACTTTCCTCTTTAGCTGCATAATCTCCTTGATCAGAAAATTTGGGACACTACCGAGTTACATGATGGTACAGTAAAAGTTCTCATACATCCTGAGTCTTAATTGACCTTAGAAGATTAGGGTCAAAATGTTGGCTTTCCTTGCAGCCCT
>NW_004524724.1:6954255-6958130 GCF_000260255.1 Octodon degus
TCCCTATGTTTATTAGTTGCTTCTTTACTTCAGCTGCTATGAGTTCTGAGAGTTCTTTTTCATTTAAGAAAAGAATTGCGCTCTGATTTCCTCTATATCTTTCTGCTGTGGCTTATTTACTATCGAAGCTATTAATTCATGCATTTGCGCCGTGCTATTGTCCTCCACACTTGTTCTGGTTGGGCACTGTGTTTCCTCCATATGTTTCTGCATTTGATGTTTTAGGGCAGGTGTTATTAATTCAGGGATTTCTTTTTTTTTTTTTTTTTTTTTTTTTTTTTTGTTTCCACTCTGACGTCCTCTATACCTTTGTGCAGCTGTTTCTTTATTTCAGAAGACTTTGATTCATTGCCCTCAACTGTGTGATTTCCAATTTGTTCTGTGTTAGTGTCCTCTGCACTTGTTACAGGTGGGCTTGGGTTCTGAGGTTGCATTTTGTTCCTTCTCATCATTTTGTGTAGCACTGTCTTCTGACCTTTGCTGTAGATCTTTGCTGTAGTTATAGCCTTTGCATGTACTGAATTTCATGTGCAACTCTACAAAGTTTGGACTTATCCAGCTGTGCTTGGCTTGGGTCTGGCTGTGTGCTCAGCTCCTTCCTGCTGCTGCCCTTGAAGGTTAACCTGTTGTGCCCCTGTGGCAAGATGTTCTGTTCCTGGACTAGCTGGTTGGATCTATCCTCTACACTCTCTGCATGGATTGTAGCTGCAGGGTTACACGCCAGGCATGTATGCCAGGCCTGAGCTATGCCTGGAGGGAGCAAGGTGGAGTAGCAGGGAGAGGAAGCTCTCCCTCACACTCACTGGGTCTTGTCTAGGACTGGGTCTGGGGGTGCCCAGAACACAGCAGTAATTCCTACTCGGCGGGCCGGGTGGGGGATGTGCTGCGGAGTGGTGGGGGGCGTCCTAAAGGGGTGGGAGAGGGTCTCACCCACGCTGCGACTGGGCTGGAACTGCTCCCATTGGTGCAGGGTAGTGGGAAGCTCTCCCACACACTCACTGGACCTGGG
This sequence comes from Octodon degus, assembly GCF_000260255.1. Taxonomy (NCBI): domain Eukaryota; kingdom Metazoa; phylum Chordata; class Mammalia; order Rodentia; family Octodontidae; genus Octodon; species Octodon degus. Next base: position 6,955,265 of record NW_004524724.1, read on the forward strand.
CTAGGACTGGTTCTGGGGGTTCCTGGAACACGGCAGAAATTCCTACTCGGAGGACGGGGTGAGGAAGGTGCTGCGGAGTGGTGGGGTCCTTCCAAGAGTGTGGGAGAGGTTCTGGCCCACGCTGCACCTGGGCTGGGACTGGTCCCAGTGACGCAGGGCTGCAAGAAGCTCTCCCACACACTCCTGAAAGCTGTTTTAAGAAAAAAAAATTATAGCAGTAAATTCAAACATTAGTTAAACAGAACAAGCCTAAATAAATGAACTTATGCTGTACCTCAAGTTCCTAGAAAAAGAACAAATCAAACCCAAAGGCCAAAGAATGCAGGCAATTATAAAGATTAGTGCAGAATTTAGCATTGGTGGCAAAGAAAACAAAAGAAAGAATAAATGAATCAAAGAGTTGGTTCTTTAAAATAATAAATAAAATTAATAAAGCCCTAGCCAGCCTAATCAAACAAAAGGAAAAAACCCAAATCCATGCAATACAGAATGAAAAGTGGGATCATTACAGATAATAAAGGAATTCAGATGACCGTCATTACCCATTTCCAAAATATTTACTCTTGCAATATGGAAAACTATCCAGAGGAAATGGATAGTTGACTAATATTTGAAATGCCAATCTTAGTCAAGAAAATATACAGTCTGAACAACTCAATAGTGAGAATCAAAATTGAAAATTTAATAAAAACCATACCAACAAAGAGAAGCCCAGGTTCCAATGGATTCACTGCAGAATTCTACAAGAAATTTACAGGAAATTTAATGCCAACTTGTCTCAAACTCTTCTATAAAGTTGAATGGGAAGCAATTCTCCCTAACTCATTCCTGGAGGCAAGTATTGTTTTGATTCCCAAACCAGAGAAAGATCCAACTAAAAGAGAAAACTACAGAACAGTTTCTTTAATGAATATAGAAGCAAAAATCCTTAATAAAATACTAGCAAGCTGAATGCAGCAAATCATCAAGAAGGTTATGCATCGTGATCAATTGATATTAATTACAGGAATGCAGGGCTGGTTCAACATATGCAAATAAGAGGAAGTCACATGATTACCTTCATAGACACAGAAAAATCATTTTACGAAGTCTAACACTCATTCATGATAAAAAAAAAAAAAAAAACTAGAGAATTGCAATGAAGGCCAGCCAAATAGCTCAGCAGATTAAATCACCTGCATACAGGTGCAGGGGCCAGGGGCTCAATCACCAGGCCTACCGTGCCAGCCCCACCCCTGGGGCAGGACCAGAGGGCAATTGAGACTGGGTGTCATGGCCCACACCAATAAACCCAGCTCTTGGGAGACTGTAAACAAGAAAATCACTACAAGTGCTATCTAGTAGTGAGATCCTGAACACCTTGTAGACCCTTTCTTAAATGCAAAAAAACAAAAGAAAAGAAAAAGAAAAAGAAAAAGCTACAGTCAAAATGTATCAAACATTTAAATATTAAAACACAAATACTAAATCTTCTGTAAGAAAATGTAGATAGAAATTTTAAAGATATAGGGGTGGATAGAGAGTTCATAAAAAAAAAAACAAAACTGCAATTAGAGCCTCTAAATCTGTTAATCTGACAATCAAAATAGATAATATAATAAACATTGTTAATCAGCTATTCTTGTTTTGAAAACTTGTAACATATACCCTGTTTTATGTTAACCTGCTTCCCTCTTTACTTCTGATTTTTGTTCTCAATTTTGTTTTTATTTGAAAAATTAAATAAAATTAAATTAAGCTTATAAAAGGAAACTGAATGGAAAATGCTTCAAAGAATCAACTGGGATATCATTTTTTTGGAAAAATTTCTGCATTTCAAAGCAAAGCTCCCATAGAGTAGAAAGAAAATTCACAAACTGGGAAAATATTATAGCTGACAGTTGCTTCAACTATCCCTCAGGCAAAGGCCATCTATCTAGAACATATAAGAATTTAAAAAATCAGGCCACCAAATTTAAAGCCCCAATCCAGAAATGGATATCAGTGATGACTATACACTTTTCAGATGAAAAAAAATACAAATCTAAGTAAATATGTGAAGAAATGTTCAACATCACTTGTCATTCAATAAATGCAAATTATAACAGTACTGAAATTTCATTTACCTCAGAATGAATGGCTAAAATCAAGTAGTTAGCCAACAACAAATGCTGAAGAGGCTGTGGAGAAAAAGGCACACTTCTGCACTTTTTCTGGATATCCAGACTGGTGCAACCACTATGGAAATCAGTGTGGAGATTCCTTAAAATGGTAGGATTGGAAAGCCCTTTCAAGCCAGCTATTGCCCCCTACACACCCCAGGTATTTTTTTCAGAAGAATTGAAAACCTCATACCACAGCATTACATGTGCACCCATGTTTACAGTAGCACAATTTGTTATAGCTAAATCCTGAAAACAATTCTGATGCCAGTTAACTGAAGAATAGATAAAGATGGTGTGGTATATTTATGTAATGGATTATTATTAAGCTATTAGACAGAATAAATTTGAGTCTTGAATGCAACTAACGAACATACTTTTAACTGAAATAAATGAGACCAGCATGTGTAAACATCAGCTTGTCTCCTTAGTTTGAGAGCCTGAAAGAGAAAAATGGAGTTTGAAGGGTACAATAGATACTGGGATAAGGGAATTAATTTATTCAAAAGAAAGAGTTACTGAGTTGAGAAGAAAGATAAAAAAGGGAATGGTTGTAAGAGATTTGTGTGTAAGCGGGATGGTTTTTACAACTGTACTTTGCATTTCTGTTGGTCTATGGAAAGAAGCAGTTAATGTTTTGATTTGTTTAATCTCCTTTTTTCAATCGTTTGTACTTTTTCTTTCCTTAATTTCTTATACATTACTTTCTTTTATTCTTTCTTCTT
>NW_004524724.1:6958471-6965870 GCF_000260255.1 Octodon degus
CTTTCCCAGTACTGGGATTACACACGTGCACCACCAGCCTGGACTCAGTTGCCAGCGCTGTGTGCCTAGGGGCAGGCCAGTGTGTTATGTGGTGCAGGGGATCAAACTCTGGTCCCTAAGCTTGCCTAAGCAGGTGTTTAGTCGACTGAGCTTCTCACTGGCTCAGATGATTGAGTTTTGACATGAAAAGAAAGTACTTGTAAAATCCTATACTTTACAGATAACTCAGTTTTTATTCTTAAATTCATCAACTTAGTGGATGAAGACCTTTCACATAATGAAAATGTATTCTGATTTTTTCAAATAGATTACTCATTCAATTACTGACACAGTACACAGATCTTTTCAAAGCAACAAATAGATTACCCCTTGATGAAAATATGCAGTATATTTCCAAAGTTACCAAAAAAATTCTCATAAAGATGTAAAAGTGAAAACATGTAATTTGATGTATATACTCACTTGTCTGATTGCAACAATCATTTTAAATACATATGTATGAAAAATATATCTGTCACCTCAAAAGTGTATGTTTCTGTCCTGTACCTCAGTAAGGCTAAAAATAAATTTAACAAGTAAACTATTGAAAATAATTTATTAGAATTTCTACCAAATTTTACAAGTATAAATAATAATCTCTGTGGGATATAACATATGCCACTTTAAAGTATTAGATTATATTAAATTTAAATCAATGTTATATTTATTGTCTATATTTTGTTTGTTTGTGTGATTGCAGGGTATCACTATGCAGCTTGGGTTCATAGTAATCCTCCTATTTTTTGCATCCCGTGTGTTGGAATTACAGGTTTGCACCACCAAACCTGGACTCCATTGTTGGCTCAGCACTCCCTGGAGTGGGGCTGGCCTGGCATGCAGTGCCAAAGATCAAACCCTGGCTCCTGCACTAACCTAATCAAGCACTTAGTCCACTGAACTATCTTACCAGCCCTTATTTATTATCTAAAATCAGCTATTCTATTTAAATTGGTTATTTTACTTATACTACCATGGTAATTTTCCTCTTATGAATGGCATACAAATTTTTAAAAATTTTAAATCATTTTGGCATTTTTCCACAAAATGAGGCACAGTTTAGAGTGTAGCATAATGATACAAATAAAACAAATAATCTAGAAATGCAATTGAAAATTCATTTTACAGAATCACAATTTGACAAAAATGAGGAGCTAGAAAATGATACCATATTATCTGCTTTGTTAAATTGATGCAATTTCACTAAGAATTTTAACTTAAATTATTTCTAAATATAACATAAATTATTTCTAAATACTAGGTGACAAAATCCTGTAGGAAAACACCATATTCAGTTTGAATAGAAATATTCACTATAATTTTTCCCAAATTTAGAAATAATCAACAGACAGAAGAAATGGATAGTAGACACTAAATTATGAGTGCATCGTTAATGAAAATGGCTTGATGTTCACGTATCTTCTTTATTATGAAATAAGCTCAAGCTTCACTTGAAAGGGACAGGAACTATCACTACAACATGAGAACTATAGAAGGTTTATGAAGAACTGTTAAGAGTGAGGAGGCATGGATGAGATCTGTGGAGAGGTGCCCAGGGTATTATTTATCATAGAGTCCTTCCTATAAACAGAAACTATGGAAATACTATTCATAAAATACTACCTGTTTGGTGTTCTTTTTGTGATACCTTTGTAGAATTTTTCATCACAGCTTCAGTAAAAGATGCTAATGCCTGACTCAATTAGGTATTCTCCCACAGAATACCATATTGAACCTTCCATAAGAATGAAAGAATACCATGACTTCACCACACACTCTCAGTGGACAAGAGTATAAAATTAGTATCCTTAAAATATAGCAAGGGACATATATAAATTAATTCATCTCCTCTGAGAATGTAGAGACAATGTCTAGTTTTTATGTGAACTTTTAGCAAAAATAAACACTACTATGATGGTCCAACATTGTCAAGATTTATTGTTTTATTTTTAATAATGATTAATATTAATTAATTATTTTTTTTAAATTTGCTTTTAGTCCAGGAGTTAGGAGTTTGAGAGCTGATTAAAAATCATGTCCAAACCTGTGTGAAGACTGCCTTTGTTCTAAGATTGTATGAAATGTAATAGGTAAAGTTATATTAATAAGGTTTTCAACATTTGACATCACAAAATATTTGGAGAAAGGTACTCATGTTATTCATGAAAAAGAGCCTAACCTAGACAGCAAAGTATCAGTTCCAGAAGGGAAAGTAAACATTTTAATATGATAATGGAAAAAGAAGATTTAAAGGGAGAAAGCTCTATAGACATCAAAAATAAATAACTACAAGTAAAAATAAAATAACTAAAGTTAAGTTTCATATCATGTACTTAATAGCATATTTTGATTGACCTAAAGGAAGGTTGATCTAGAAGTATCTAACTATTTTTGAGAAATATAAATGTATGAAGGTATTAAAACACATAAAAGAGAGATAAGAAGATAAGAATGCACATGTTGGAAAGTTTACAGTGGTACATACAGTGATGATAGTTAATTGTACCTTTGTCATTAATACATTGCTGAAGCCTAAATCACTATACAATTACAAGTGTTGGAGAACAGGAAGATGGCACAGTGGAATAAGCACTTGCCTGGCAATCCCAAATGGCTGAGTTCAATCCCTGGTTCCACAAAAACAAACAAACAATCACAAATGTTGAAAGAAAGTATTCAATTACAGCTTTGTTAATTAAATAACATATAAATGAATAAAGTAATTCCTTGGTGTTTATAACAGCAAACATAAAATTCTGCCATCCCCATCTTAAGCTCTTGAATCCATAAACATTAAGATGAACATATGTATTAGAGGAAAAATGGGAAGCTGAAGTTGTTGGTATGTGCAACTGTTAGCTCTTCATGTATACTTCATTTCAGTCTATTTTATGACCAACCTGAATGCTTAACTTTGTCTCTCTTAGTTTTCTGTGACTTTTATCTGAGAATCTTCAGACAAGATTTCCATTAGCTTTATTCAAGATCTCTTTCCATTACTCTTTCATTTCTAAATATTACCATTTCTGTTTTTCAATAATTAATTAATTAATTAATTTCTCTCTTTCTTTTTTTAAAAATAATTGTATTGAGAAACAAATAGCAATGAGAAAGTTTCAAAACTGATTAGGAGAGTTTCAATAATTAATACATTGCATATTGTTATCTTATTAGTGGTTATACATAGTACAAGATGCTGACACGATATCCTCTCCAAACACTATTAGTAGAAATCTTTCTTCTCATTGAATTAAGAGAAAGTAGCTGCATATCTATACTATTTTGCATATACAGATACAAAATGTTCATTCATTTATATCCCCTTTTTTGATTAGTTTTGTCATAAAAGGGTATTTCATTCTCATTTAAATACTGTAGGTGCATGAATTCAACAAAATATTCTAATATAGTCCAGTAGTCCGTAATAATAGTGGGTCATCCGCAGGATTGGCAATGTCAGAAGTTGTTGACCAGAGCCCTTTACAGCCCAGCATACCAACATGGCTTCAATCCTTATACCTCACATTTTACCTTTCTTCTGGATGGTTAAGATAAATCAAGACCTATATAACAAGAAATGTAACTTTTGTATCTGATAAGATCAATCAAATCCCTTCAGGATTTATCCTGAAGCTCTGTACCACATACACTTAAATTCAAGTTTATCATTCTTTATAGTGGAGTAATACTCCATTGTATAAAATATCACAGATTTTTCATCCATTCTTCAGGTTAATAGCCATTTTGGTTGTTTCCAGGATTTGTCTATCGCAAATTGTGCTGCTATAAACATAGGTACACATTTATCACTTTAATATGATGTTTTCAGTTCCTCCAGGTAAATTCACATTGGAGGGATAGCTGGCTTGAATGGGATTTCTAGTCCTAATTTTTTAAGGACTCTCAACAGTGATTTCCATAACTGTTGCATCAGTCTACATTCCAAAAATGGAAAAGGGTTCCTATTTCTCAACAGCCTCTCCAACATTTGTTGTTTTATGATAGCCATTCTTTCTGGGATGAGATGGTATCTCAGTGTTGTTTTAATTTGTATTTCACAACGACTAGTGATGTGCAGCAGTTTTTCATATATTTATTCACTTATTTAATTTCATCCTCTTAGAAGTGTGTTCATTTCAGATGCCTGTCCTTGAGTTGGGTCTTTAAATTTTAGGGTCCTAATGTTTTTTAGTCTTTTACAAATTCTAGAGAACAGACATTTGTCTGAATGTTTATTAGTCAAGATATTTGCCAAATTTGTGTTTTTTCTTTTATTTTGTTGATAATTTATTTTGACATGCAAAAAACTTCTCAATAAGAGCAAGTTCCAGTTCATAACTCTTTCAAGTATTACCCATGCAATTTGGTTTTTGTTAATGAACTCTTTGCCTAACTCTATGTCCTCAAGATTTCCTCCTACTTTCTCTTCCAGGAGAATAAGTGTTTCTGTTTTAATGTTTAGATCTTTAATACATTTTGACTTTAGCTTAGTGCATGGTGGTAGACCTGGGTCATTTTAGTTTTCAGAGTGTGGAGAGACAATTTTTTCAGCACCATTTGTTAAAGAGGCTATCTTTCTCCCAGGAAGCATGTTTGGGCCCTTTGATGAAGATCGGAAGGCTGATTGTGTTCGTAAAGGCTTCTGCATTTTATGATCTATTCCACTGATCCCCAGGTCTATTTTGTTGCCAGTAACATGCTGACTTTATCACAATAGTTTGTAGTATAATTTCAAGTCAGGAATTGTAATGCCTCCAGCTTTGTCTTTGTGGCCCAGGATTGCCTTTGCGATTTTAAGATTTTTCTTTCTGGTTCCAAATAATTTTTAGGAACAGTTTCTCTAGGTCTGTGAGGTATGTTTGTGGTAGTTCGATATAGATTGCATTAAATCTGTACAGCAATATTGGGAGTATGACCATTTTCACAATGTTGATTATTCTTATCTAGGAGCATGGAATATCTTTCCATTATCTGAAATCCTCTGCGATCTCTTTTTTTCAGAGGACTGTAATTTTCCATTAAAAGACCTTTGACTTCTTTAGTTAGATTAATTCCAAAGCATTTCATTTTCTGTGGTACTATTCTAAAAGTATTGTTTCTCTAATTTACCTCTCAGTGTGTTGGTTACCTGTTTAGAGGGATGCCATTGACTTTTGGGCATTGGCTTTGTATCTTGCTATGCTACTGAATTTGTGTATCAATTCTAGTAGGTTCTTGGTCAAGTTTTTTGGGTCTTCCACATAATGTACATGTCACTTGCAAATAATGATAATTTAACTTTTTCTTTACCTATTCTTATTCCTTTTATTTCTTTCTCTTATCTAATGGCTCTAGCTAATGATTTCAAACTATATTGAATAGGAGGGGTGATAGAGGATATCCTTGTTTTGTAGCCGATCTGAGAGTACAAATTTCTGTTTTTGCCCCTTTTAGAATCATATTAGCCATTGGCTTGTCATAGATGGCTTTTATCAGATTGAACCAGAGGCCATATATTCCAATTTTTGGTAGGAATTTGAACATGAATGAGTGTTCAACTTTTTCAAAAGCCTTTTTTCCATCAATTGAGATGATTGTGTGCTTTTTAGACTTCACTCTATTGATATAGTGTATTACATTTATAGATTCACCTATATTGAACCATCCTTACATCCCTGGGATATATTCTAACTGCTTATGGTGTATGATCTTCTTGATGATTTGCTGTATTCTATTTGCTAGGATTTTATTGAGAATTTTTGCATCTAGCTCCTGAGGAAGATTGGCCTGTAGTTCTCTTTTTTACTTGAATCTTTCCCTGGTTTTGATATCAGTATAATACTTGCCTCCAGGAATGTTTTTGGGAGGATTACTGGCTTTTCAATTTCATTGAAGAGTCTGAGGAGTACTGGGATTATATCGTCCATAAATTTCTTATAGAACTTAACTATGAATGCACCAAGACCTGGACTTTTCTTTGTTGGTAGTTTTTTTTATTACATTTCATATTTCATTGACTATTATAGGGTTATTGAAAGTTGTTATATCTTCTTGATTCAGTTTTGGTAATTAGTACCTTTACAGGAATCTGTCCATTTCCTCTGTGTCTTCTATTGTGTGAGGGTGAATGTTCTCAATGAAGCTACTGACAATCCTGAATTTCTACTGGGTCTATGGTAGTTGTACCCATTTCATTCCTTATTGATTTTTATTTTATTTTTTTTCTTATTTTTGATGAGTTTAGCTTTTATTTACTTTTTCAAATAACCAGCTCTTTGATTCATTAATTCTTTGAAGTATTTTCTTCATCTCAATTGAATTAATTTCTGCGGTAATCTTTATGATTTCTTCCTGTCTTTTGCTCTGTGTTTGGTTTGCTTTTCTTTTTCTAGGTGTTGTAAGTACAATATTAGGCTGTTTATATTTTCCCATTCTGTTTTCCAAATGTGTGAGATCAGAGCTACAAATTTTCCTCTGAACTGTTTTTATCACATCCCATAAATTCGTATAAAGTATGCTTGAATTTTCATTGAACTGTAGATATTGTTGATTTTCTTGTTTAATTTCATCTGTGAACCATTGGTTGCTGAGTACTGTTGTTTAATTTTAGTGTATTTATGGGGTTATTCTGTTGTCTTGTCTTGTTTATTTCTGGTTTCATTGCAATGTGGTCAGATAATATGCATGGAGTGATTTCTGTCTTCTTGCATGTAGTTAAGCTTGACTCATGGACCAGTATGCGGTCTATTTTAGAAAATGACCCTTGTGCAGCTGAAAAAAATGTATATTCAGCTGTCATTGGGTGGAATGCTCTGTACATGTCCACTAAGTCTGTTTGTCCCAAGCTCTGGTTCCGTTCCACTTCCTTGCTAATTTTTTGTCTGCTAGACATACTTTGGGGGAGAGGATGGTAAGTTCTGCTGTTAAGATTGTAGTACTGGACATTAGATATTTCATGTGCATTAAGATTTGTCTTATATAGTTGGGTGCTCCCATGTCTGGTGTGTATACATTTATGAGTGTTATTGTTCCTCTTGAATTTTTCTCCTAACCACTATACAGTAGCCTTCTTTATTTTGTTTGATCATTCTTGGTATGAAGTTGAGACTGTCTGAGAACAGCATTGCTACCGTCCTTTTATCAGAGGTGATGTGGCATGTAGTATTGTGTTCCATCCTTTGACTTTCTGCCTATGAATTTCTTTATGATTTAAGTATGTTTCTTATATACAGCATATTGTTGAATTTTGTTTCCTAATCCACTGTGTCAGTCTATTTCTTTCTTTCCAAAGTTTTATTGATAAACAGATAGCAATGAGACAGTTTCAAATCAAATCGGAAGTACAGTTTCAACAAATAATACACTGCATATATTCTTCTTAGTG
>NW_004524724.1:6965984-6975021 GCF_000260255.1 Octodon degus
CAGTAACATGCTGACTTTATCACAATAGTTTGTAGTCTTATCCAGCTGCGTCTGGCTTGGTCTGGCTGCTGTGCTCAGCTCGTTCCCACTGCTGCCCTTAAGGGTGAACCTGTTGTGCTCCAGACCTGGGCTAGGACTCGGTCTGGGGGTTCCCGGAACTCGGCAGAATTTCCTACTCGGCGGGTGGGGTGGGGGAGGTATTGCGGTGTGGTGGGGGGCGGCTCAATGGGGTGGGAGCGGGTCCGGCCCATGCTGCGCCTGGGCTGGGACTCCAGTCTATTTCTTTTAATTGGTAAATTGAGTCCATTTACACTGATGGTCATAATTTAGATGTATTGATTTTAGATCATCATGTAATTTACCTGCTATTGTTTATTCCTTTTTTTCCTGTTTTTAAATATTTGCCTTATTTAGTGGGTTTCTTCTTTTCTCATTAGTGGAGATCTGGTCATTTTGGTCCCCCTCAAGAACATCTTTCAGGGACCTGGGTAGTGTTGGCTTTGTCGTCGCGATATTCTGTAATTGTTCTTTGTCATGGAAGTATTTCACTTCTCCATCAAAGTTGAAAGAGAATTTTTCAGTGTATAGTAGTCTAGGCTGGAATTTGTTTTTGTAGATGGCTTGAGGTACTCTGCTCTATGCTCTTCTTGCCTTCATGTTTTGTGAATAGAAGTCTTCCATATTCTTACGGATTTTCCTTTATATGTGATATGCTTTTTTTCTCTAGTGGCTTTCCATATACTGCTCTTGTGCTGGATTTCTGGGGTCTTGACTATTATATGTATCAGTGTATTTTTAATTGGGTTGAAGTTATTTGGAGTTCTATATGCTTTAGTTACCTGAATGTCAGATTATTTCTTCATATTTGGGAAGTTTTCTCCTCTTCCTTCTCCCATATTCTTTTTGTATCATTTGTACTGACTCCTTGCTTCTTACCAATGCCTATTAGTCTCATGTTTTTGGTCTTTTTATCATCTTGTAGGTGATGAATTATTTTTTCCTGCAACCTAGTTGTTTTTAAGAGATCTTTTCTTACCTTTTCACTAGCTATGACAGAGTCTTGATGATCTGAAACTATCTTCACTTTTACTCAAATGGTTTTGCAAGCTTGTGTTTGAAATTTTAAGTTCCTCTATATCCCTTTGACTCTGCTTCATGCAATCTATTTCTTTCTGTATTGCTCATTCAAGGAATCCATTGCTTTTATTATCTCCTCTTTTTTTTTTTATCAGTGTCTTCTTGAGAAAGTTATTTAGTCTTTTACTTCAGAGATTATTTCTGATCTGAGTTCCTCTATACCTTTCTGCTGTTGTTTCTTTACTTCAGACGCTATTAACTCAGACACTTCAGCTATGCTAGAGGCCTCTGCACTTGTTTTTTGTGGGATCAGAGCTTGATATTCCATTTTCCTCCTTCTTTTTGTCATTTTGTATAGCACTGGCCTCTCACCTTTTGTGTAGAGCATTGGTACAGTTATAACCTTAGAACCTACTAAAATTCAGGTACAGATATAATAAGCTTCAGTTTATCCAGTCATGCCTGTCATGGGTCTCAGTACTGTGCTCAGCTCCTTTGTGCTGCAGCCCTTGGAGGAGAACCTGTTGTGCCCCTCTGGAAAAGTTATCCTGGATTTGCTAAGTTGATTTTGGCCTCTAGTCTCTCTGCAGGGATTTCAGCTGCAGAGTTTCACCCCAGGCCTGTATGCCGGAACTTGGCTGGGTCTGGAATCATCCAGGGGGTACAGGAGAGCACAGAAACTCTCCCACACACTCAAGGGGCCTGGACTTGGGTGGGTCTGTAGGGGTCCTGAGATCGCAGCGGAATTTCTCATTCACAAGGTGGTCTCGGGCTGACTCTGGCATAGTGGAGGAATCCTGATAGCATGGGGAAAAGTCTCATTATGCGGCAGGCCTGGTCCAGAGGTGGTCAGCAGATGCAGGGGAGCTCAGAAGCTCTCCCGTACACTCGCAGGGCCCTGACTTGGGCGAGTCTGGAGGGGTCCTGAGAGAGTGGTGGAAATTCTTACTCACAAGCCGGGCTTGGGATGGCGCTGGAGGAGTTGAGGGGTCCCGAGAGCTTGGCAAAAGGTCTCACTCATGTCGTTCGCCTGGGCTTGGTCTGGAGGGATCCAGCAGGGCAGGGGAGTGCAGAAGCTCTCCCCCACATTCGCGGGACCTAATATTACAATTTCTAATTAATTAATTAATTAACGTTTATGTATTTGGAACTCAGACTCATCCTCCCGTTTTCAGCCTCCCAGGCACTGAAATTAGAGGCGTGCACCACCCCACCTAGTCTGAGTGGTCAACTCAGCTCTCCCACGGGCGGACCTGGTGTTACGTGTGGTGCAGGCTCTTAGTGGAGTGAGATAACTCGCAGACTCTAATATATTTAGCTATTTAATGATTCTATCATTTTAAGTTGAATTTAATACCTTTATTAGGGATTGAAAATAACTAACATTATTTACCTTTTGTAATTGCAAATATTTCCTTACATAGTTTAGGATATAATTATATCCATTTTTATTCATCTTGTTAGTTGTAACACATCTATATAACAATATATAAAACTATTTGATTTTTTTAAAAAAAGTATTTCTTACTGATTAACTTTAATTCACAGTCACAAGTCAAGGTACTAAAAACCTACACTGATGACTTCTGTCTTATTCAACAAACATTAGGATGTTGATTTCTTTTATCCTAATGTTTCACACCTTAATGTACATGACCAATGGATTCCCATGGCTAACATTATGCTACTTAATGCGTACAACTTTCTATTGTTTCCTGTATTAAAAGTACTACTTGCATTCTTTGGAGTAGTCATGATGTCTTCATATAAATTGGTTGGACTAGAACCAGGTATATTTTCATATAATGAGCAACAAAACTAGAAAGCTAAATTTGGGAAAAAATGCTTTAGTAATATATATATATATATATATATATATATATATATTAGTAAATCTTTCTTTTAAACATTTTTATGTCCTCTAATGATTTTTATATTCATAATGTTGCTTTAACTGAAATATCTTCCTACAAATTTTTGATAATGCATTTCCATTGTTCAAAATAGAAATTAATTCAAAATCTGCTTTCCTATGAAAGAGCTCTAACTAGCAAGTTCATCTTATTTTTTCTTATCTACTCACAGATGTTTAATCTTTGTAATCCTCACTTAATTGAAATGAATGGAGTATGAGTGTCATTTTTATCCATATCTTTATGATATATAATCCAATATGTGGCATGTAGCAAATTTTAATGAAAATATTTATTAAAAATTACTTAATAAAAATGAATTTTGCTATAAAAACTTCTCACTTTCTGCTTACTGCACCCTCACCACCTGTAAATTAGCAGTAACATATTGCTCAGTTCTTCCCATGAGTCAATGTTTTCAGAATTGTTTACTGAAATAAATGTAATCAATAATACTTGAAATGTGAGCAGAAATAGTTTAATGTATATAATATGAAAATTAAAATGTTTAAGATATGTACTTTGACATTCATAATAAAATGAATATTCCATGAGCTTTCACTCCTTTGGTGTGCTCTTAATGAAAGATTAAACCATATAATTCAAAGCATCACTTCAGATGCCTTTCTTTTCATGACTGATGTTGGAGGCAGTATAGTTAAAATTTTTTCAACATAAATATTTGCTTAACTACTTCCTTCACCTTAGGTGTTGGATATTTGTCCCAGCAATGAAAGAATAGTAAATGAGACATATATTTTATTGATTGTCAGTACTAAAACACACAATGAAGCAAGATGATATGCAGTTGGGTTTTTGAAGTCCTTGAATACAGAGCTGTTTTAGGACCTCTTATAATGTTAGCACTTTAAATATGAAAATACAGAAGCCAAGAAAGTCAAGAACAAGTTTACTGCAAACAAAAATGATAGAGCAACGGACATATGATTTTTCACATTTAAATGTTAGCAAACAAATGACAGTTGCTCAATAATATTTATCTCATACAGGTGTGAAACAAATATTAAGAGAAATGATACTAAAAAAGAACAGAACAAATAATTTATCCAAAACAGTGAAACTAGTCTCTGCCTAGCCCCCTAGATTCCCTGAGTTCTTGGATTCTTCACGTGATTTACTATGACTCCAGAAGCAAGAACAGAGCAGTGATCTATGTACTCTTCTAGATCTTTTGCACTGAATGCAGTGAATACAGATTTCAAGTTTAAAGCTATGTGTTTGCCCTTTCTGGCCACTCTCCTCACTTCTGGATCTCTGATAATAATACAAATTCCTTACTAAAACTATTTTTAAAAATACATCTTACAAGTGAATTTGAGAAATATATTATTTATTTGGGCCTACACTTTCCACAATATCAAACTATGAAATTTGTGATTTGTTTAAAAGCTGGGTGAATCATAGCTTAGGCTGCATGTCTAGCTAATTTGTTTCTATACATTTTGTTTTTTTCTCTTTCTCCTTCTCTTAGGGCCTTACATATACAGATAGATGTAGATAGATAGATAGATAGATAGATAGATAGATAGATAGATAGACAGATAGATCTCTTTGAACAATGTCTACAATGCCAAGACTCAATAATCAATCACTGCATGAAGCATCTGGCTGTGAGAATAGAACAAACACACAGGGAGCTGTTTGCACTCAGCTCCCAGAAGTTCCAAGACAGTCAGATGCCAGCTTCACCCAGATTTGCCCCATGTCATCTTTCTTCTTCTCTATCTTTCAAGAAGGAATTTGATCCTAGTGATTTCATCCCATGCATTAAACAGGAAGCAACAATAAAAATGTGGAATTCATATTTTTCTAAAGAGAACTTAAAAATGCTGCTACATGCTATGTACAAAATTGGTGTATGCCACATGAATGCAGAATCATAAGTTTGGTTTTGGTACTTACTGTCTCTTTTTATACTGAGTTGTACAGAACTTCCAAATCCAGAATTAGAATGGAGTTGTTCTGTACTGAAACATCTAAGCAATAAGTGTTATATTTTAAAAACTGAAAAAATGGCATTTCTTCTTTTCCTGAAAAACTACAAGTAGGTATAATCTCCTCTAACTATGGTAGGGCTATAATGTGTTCGCCCAAATATTTGAAGTTAAAAAAATCTAAGTGAGAAAATGTTTCAAAAATGAAATAGTGTGTCAATTATATATACAATCACAGAAAATGGCATCAGATCTTCTCACTAAGGAGAAAAGTGGTAAACAGTACACTGCATTCAATAGAAATGTAAATCTCTATGCTTTTTAGAAATGTAAATATTGATGCTAACTCTGGATAATCAAGGATACTCCCACTCCACAACCCCAGTCCTGGATGAGAAAGAGAGGACGTTAAAAGAAATGATTTTTTGAGAAAAGGATCTTCAGATGGTACTAAGATATTTTCCTAAGCACTAGAACTTCTTCTGTTGTAATATTCTTTGAGTGAAAAGGCTAGAATAGGACTGCAACATTTGGGTTTTAACAGCAGGACAGTTTCTCCTGGGTGCTACGAGTTTTTAGATTTTAAAAATGAAAAATTGGTCTCTGATTTGATTTTGAAAGTATATTCTTGCTGATGCTCATAAAACAATGACCTATCTTAATGATTTTTATAATAAACATGAATTTATATAATCCTTACTGCTTATGAAATAGTAATATTAAGAAATATTTACTTTCACTGAATGTATGAATGCACATTAGAGCTCCTTAAAAACACTATTTTTTATGATTGTAACTCTTTGTGCTGAAATATTTGCTTGTCTATCTGTACTGAGGCTAACTATATAAAATTCATTAGAATTTATTATATTTTGCAGTTTGCTTTGTATGAATTTTACTCATATTTACCTTTTCTGCATTTGCTGTATGAATTCATTCAAATATATTGCATAATATGTCTTGGTTTCTAGTTACCACCATTACTCAAATATATTACAGTATTTGCTTGTATTGAGTTTTGTAGCCTAGTATTTACCAGTGTACAAATACATGTATTATTTTTGACTGTGTAACTTTAAATTATGTTTCTACTGCTAGTATAATATTAATGTTTACATAAAACTTATGCTTTACTACAGATTTCCATTATATTCTGTACTATATTTAAGTCAGCAAAATATATTTTTACTACAAAATAACTTTAGCATTACTTTTGAAGCTTGATAGGAAAAAAAGCACTGAAAGCTTTTTTTTATAAGAATTTCACCATACAGTTTTGGTAACTTTTGTACCAAAACTTTTGCAGAGTAAGTAAGCACTGGGGAATTTAGCAGTTTGTAGAACTCTTGTTAGGGAATTGAAAGAAAGTGGGCATTTAAAATTTTGTTCTGTTGTGTAATTTGCCTAAATGTAGTGCCTTCGTGAGGAAATATACTTATTTTGTAAATTTAAGAATCTCCAAATTTGAGAGAATGTAGTGTGTGCCATTATATTCAATGGAAAATGTCTTTTCTATTGACATAGCAGAATGAAACTCCCAACCTAAAAGATACCTGGTATGAGTGGATGCTCTATAAAACCAAAGAATGAATTTTAGGAGTCATGGAGGTTAACAGAAGAATATATTTATTGGGGCAAAGAAAGCTTCTGTCTCAAGAGGGACAAAAGGGGACCTGAGTGGGTTGCCAAGGAATCTGTCACTTTTAGGGAATTTCATAGAGCAGAACCATGAGATGAGGCTAATCTAAGAGGAAAATGTGGGAACTTACTAGGTTGGCAAGAAGTAGGAAAAAACTGTAGTCAATCAAAAAGATTACAAACCCATAAAATCAGAACCAAATGGAGAAGCAAGTCACGTGGCATGAGGACAAGAATGTAGAACAGGAGCTTTTGCTGCAGGGGGCTGGATTAATGACCCTTCCTGCTTCTTCAAGGTGATAGAGACTTATTTAGAATATCAGTCCTAGATGTCTAACTTGAGGTAGGTATTCCTTTGTTTGATTTTTTTTTCTGAGGTCTTCCCCACAACATGAATATCTGTCTCTCCCAAGGTTGCAAGGTATCTTGTCTTCCATACTGGCTCCTTCTGAAGGTCTAAGTCCTGTCTGACTGTCTGTACTATTTTTACCTATAACACCATGATAGGCACTTCTGTAGAACAGTAAGCGGGACAAAATTACTGAATTAGATCTCATTGAGGCTCAAAAGAAACAAACAAACAAAGAAAAAAAAAAAAACGTTGAAACTTCCCATTGACTTTGGCTATGGAGGACCACCTGGGCCACTCTGCTTGAAGGAGACACAGTTGTCTCCATTTTGGCCAGGCTTGACCCTATTTCCATGTACTGATATGTGCAGAGCTTTTTAGGACTTTTGCTTAACCCTTCAATTGGCCTTCAACATTACACACGGGTCCAGCCGGGGTTCTGATAGTAGCTCTTTGTAGACTGTAGGCAGTGTTTCCCCAATCTTGTATTGTTCCCTTGTGTGAGGCCTGGCAGGCAGGATAAAGAGCCAGTACTCTCTGCTGTCATCTGGGATCAGCCTTCAGACTGAGGCAATGACTTTCTGGGGCTTGAAAGATTACACATCATAGCTGAAGTACAAGTGCAGACCCCAAAATATTAGATACTACCTCAATTGTGTTTTGCAGATTATACTTCCTGCATATGTTTCTCTCTGAACATTGCAGAAGTGATTTCAGGCATGCTACCTAGCCCAGCTCACAGGACTCACCTACTTCCTGCCATTACCACAGTTATTCATCCTTAAGCAATTCCCTTCTTCACAAATTAATAAAATCTGCATTTGCCCCTGGGCTGAGGCCTTTGTTCTAGATAACCATCCCTGTGGTTGGATGTAGGATCCTTGGCTCCCCATAACTACAAATATGCCTTCATGTCCTTATTCTTGCCATGGATTGCACTGGAAGTAGTAGATTGGAATTAACTCACTGGAATTCCAACAATTTTTCATGGAATTACAAGTATAAACTTCTTAGGTCATGACAAGTAATGCAAAGTGCTCTCTATTTGGCAGTTTAAGTCAGAAATTGGGGAAATATATATATATATATATATATATATATATATATATATATATATATATATATATATAGTCTAAAACCCTTAATTATAACTAACGTGGTTAAATCAAAATATTGTATTTATCACATGGTAGCATTTACAATTAGTATTTTGTCGTGGTTTGATGTTTTATGCAAGGGGAACAATACAATACAGGATACATTTTATAATATTTTATAATGAATCACACAAAAAATCACATACAAAGAGTGCAGGAAATTTGTCCATACACTAAAAATCAAAGACTCCAGCTGAGGGCCTGAATCCTAATAAGTCCAGCTGAAAACCAAGAGCTCATAACATTACTTTTCCCAAGTCTAACTGGAGGCCTAGAGTACAAAATGTCTCATACAGGCACATTTCATGGATCTGCACTGGAAAGGGCCAAAGGTCAGTGGTGGAAGCTAAAAAGTCTATGCCAGAGGGATGAAGGATCTGTGCTAGCAAGCTGAGGGATCTGAACTGGATCTAGGAAGCAATGCTGAAGATAAGTGCCAAACCTCCTTCCAAAAGTACCACAGCCATCTTCAGCCACAGTGAGGTTTTGAGCCACTCCAGTGATGAGAAAAGCTGTGTTTCCATCAGGAAAGCCAATGAATGTGACAAGCTTCTCAAGGTGGCTGATCTGTGCTCCATCTTCCCCTCTTCACAAATTCCCAAGGAATGCCCAAGGAAGCAATGCCCAAGGTGAGGATCACAGCTCCCCCAAGATGAGCCATAGCCATTCTCAGCAATGACAAAGTCCAAGCTCCTCCCCTGACAAGAACAGCCAAGTTCATCAGGAAAGCCAACCTAACAAGGTCCTCCAGCAGAGTATCCCAAGAGAACCAGCAGCTTCCAACAGCTTCTCTAATAGCCTCTCTACAGCTTGTCAGTTATGCTTCTGATGTTGCTGGCAACAGTCCCCCTGTGGGCTTCTCACACCCAGCACCATGGTAGTTCACCAACTTGTTTTTCTTTTTAAAATTTTATTTATTTATTTATTTATTTATTTATTTATTTATTT
>NW_004524724.1:6975962-6992022 GCF_000260255.1 Octodon degus
AAAATTGTACCATATTTTCTACTATTACAAGAAATAAAAACCTACAATTTTTCACCAGTCTGACTAAAGTTCCTTGATAACTATGTGATTTTTAAAAACTAAGTGTATATTCTTAATACATGTATTGACTTCTGTCTAAGTGTTTCCCCAGAACTTTATCTGGTCGCAGGTAGGGCTTTTTCAGAAGTAGCTGAATCTACAGTGCACGATCCAGTCATGGTTCATGTCAGGGTCCAGGAGGCTAGAATTAAGGGTGTGTGATTATTAAATCAATCCACCGATTGGTTTGGTGCCACCCTAATCCTAGTGACCTGGATACGATATAAGAAAAGGATAAGTACTGCTTGTCCTTTGCCTGCCTGCTTTTCTATCTCCTGTCCACTGTGAAGTGTTTCTCCGCCTTGGTGCTGGTCTGCCCTGCCACCTGCCTTGGAGCCAGCCAATTGTGTCGTGAAACCTCTACAAACTGTGAGCCAGAGAAACATTTCCTCCTTTAACTTCAGATATTGGACATTTTGCCTCAATGATGAGAAAAGTAGCTCAGACAGTGTAATACAACTAAAATATGCATGTATGTTTCCAAAACATATATAGCCTTATGTATGGGCTCAAAGATCTCCATCATCCTCTACTAAGGTACCATAGAATGGTGACAGATCTTTAATTTTGTGTAAAGCACCTGACTATTAACCAAACAGCACAAATTTTTCTTATTCCTGCTCATCTGAATAATAAACATTTACTTCATACATTACATTTTACAAGGTAAAAAGCTTTACATGTCCATTTAAAATTTCAAATAGTGTACAATCATTATAAACTCCTAAATTTTCAAAACAGTTGTACCCAGTAATTAATGACGAGTTTGATTTTTTTTTTTCAGAAATGGAGATTGAACTCAGGCCCCTGCGCTTGCGAGGCAAGCGCTTATTCTACTGAGCCATCTCGAGATTGATCTTAATGTATGAAGCACAATATTAGTTTTTCACATCTCATGTTTTTCCTGCTTAGGAATTTTAATCACTTCAGTAAATAAAAATTTCTTCAAAACCCACATTAAGATATTTTATCTTTGTAGATACTGTATATGAAAAAATATGTTATTTGGATAATAGCACATTACATTAGTAAAGAGAGAGTGAAACTTTATCATCAAGTCATTGTTTAAAATAAAAATAGTAATCATAAGTTCTGACCCGACCCGCGGGTTAGTCAACGAGGACCCTGGAATGGGAGTGGGGATGAAATAGGGACAGGAGACATGAGAAATGGAGGCAAGACAAAGGTTCTGATCAAGCCTCATTTATTAAAGGAAGTCTCAGAGAATTTATAGGAAGTGGGGAAGAAGAAGGAGGAGTGATTATACGTCATCAGGTCGCTAGGCACTGGGGGGTGGTCTCTAGAATGGAGATCAGGCATGTGACTTCTGGGAAATGGCTCGGAGGGGAAACAGAAACTTAGCTCTGGGAAGGACACAAGACAACAGATCAAATGCAGCAGTCTGTAGTATGAGGCCAAGCATTGGTCTCCCACAAAGTTCCAACCTCCATGGAAACTCCTAAATACAAGAAGAAATGGTATACATTCCAGAAGGTTTAGCCTAAATGAATCACATACTTGTACTACACACTGAATGGTCTAATCTACACACACATCTTAGTCACTTTGTAGTGCAGTAACACAATGCTGAACACACCACACAAAGGGCAAGATTTTCTTTAGGCTCCTGGCTTTTGTCCACAGCCTGGTACATGGTCAAAAGGAGTGGTGAGAGAGGCAGGCTGAGGAAAGCTGCTCACTCCTCAGCTGCAGGGAAGGAGCAGAGGTGGGAGGACCCAAGGAAGGTTGAGGCCCTCTGGGCTACACCCACTGTGACCTGCTCTACTGAGCCCACTAACTGACAATTTGTTACGGTCGCATCCCCATTAGACAACCATCTTCCAAAAGCCGCACTCAGAATTGCATGAGGCTCTTTGAGGACAACCTGGGCCACCTCATAAATATGTAAATGTTAATAAATGATTTTATTACCTATTATTATTAAATAATGTCATTTGAAACAAAGCAATTTATTCTATTTATCACTGGTAAGAGTCCGTGTAAACTATTACTTACCTCATATGAGCCCAAATACTTGAGTCATGCCCCTCACCTGTTCACAAATAAAGCAAAATGCCCAAATTGATAGAATAGTATAAGTGCATAACTATCAAACAAAAGCATAATTATGGCTCATTTTGTCATTTGTTGGTGACCATAAACAACTAATGATGCTAAAAAGTGAAAAAGAAAAGCAATGTGAACCAACCAAACTAATATCCAAATGCAATGTAACAAGAATGTCAAAATCACAAAAACATTTGGAAGATATTTTTAAGAAAAAGAGGATGGATAATAAAAATAAACTGCAGGATTTGAAAAGAGAAAAAAGATACAAAATATGAGACTTATTTAAAAAGAAAGTAAAAGAAGGATTGAAAAAATCCAAAAGGGATACATAAATGGAATAAATAGAAATGAGTATGTTTGATGGAAGAAATAGTCAATGAAAACAGCAAAGCAATCACAGTCCAAGTAGAGAGAAGAGGCAACAATGCACCATAAAAGTGAGTAAATCATAGGAAATGAAAAAAGAATCCACAGAAAGAAATGCATGAAGCTAATAGAAGAATAGTGCATTTGAAGAAGGGAAAATACTTCCTGAGGATGCTTGTATAAGTATTAGCTTCAGTTGACCAATTAGAGCAGCATTAGCAGGAAAAGAGAATGAGCCACACAGCAATTATTTCTGTTTTTTTTTTTTTATAATAGACCCCAAACTTGGCAGCATACCCTCAAGGAAAATTGAATTAGATTTTTTGAAAAATGAAGCATAGGATAAAAGCATAGCTTAGAATCTTTAAGACCTAGAACCAATTACAAATTCATCTATGAGGTCTTCAACAATAGAATGTTTTCAAATTTTAATTTATTTTCTACTTTCTTTCTTTGTAACAATCTATGTTAACCTCCTCACCTGGCTCAGATTTGCCTCAGGAGCCTCTCAGCAACCTTTAGCATGCACCCCTGCTCTGCTGCTACAGTCAGAAATTGCTAGAAAATGCTTGCAGGGAGAAAAAAAATCACTTCTCTCTAACTGCATTCTTATCTTTCTAAATATTCATGTGTTCAACATTATCCTCTTTGATCTGGTCAGTTTCAATTACTGAATAATAGAGCTAAGGCAGGAATGAGAGAAATATTTGTAGTGACTTCTTATTCAATTCTGTGGGCTCTTTTAAGTTATAAGACATATTTTGGATGATAATGAATCTAGCTTTCTGATAATGCATGGATCTTTTTTAAATCAAAAAGAAATCTTTGATTGATTGACTGATTTGGTATAGGGTCTTACTATGTAGTACAAATTCACATTGATCCTCCTGTCTGAGCCTCCCCAGTGCTGGGATTACAGGAGTTCACCACAACACCTGGTCTCAGTGGCCAGCAGAGCTGTGTTGCAGAGCCAGCATTGCATGCAGCACCTGGGATTGAACCGTGGTCCTTCTGCTTGCCAGGCAGGTGCTTAGACTGCTGAGCTATCCCTGCAGTTCACATAAATCTTTTGATAAAAGTAACAAAATACATTTTTGTGATAAAATTAGTGTTTATACACTACTCTCCCTTAAAGAACAAGATAACCTTGAGTTATTTTCAGGAAAATGAATGCACCTTGAGACCATAATGGTAAGTAAATAATTCAGACACCCATGCTTATGCATGCATGATTTCTCTTATATGAATAGCTCAGTAAGAAGATGGCATAAAATAATAGACAATACAGAGGGAAAATGTATTATAACCCAGTGTGGACAATGTACATAAAAGCATTTTTTGTTTGTTTGTTTTTGTTGCTGCTTTTTTCGTGTGTGTGTGTGTGTGTGTGTGTGTGTGTGTGTGTGTGTGTGTCTAGAACAGAGTGTACAGGGTGTACAGGATCTCACTACTAGATCAGACTAGTAGTGATCCTCTTACTCATAGCCTCCCAAGCTAGGATTACAGGCTTGGGCCACCACTCCCAGTCTCAATTGAAGCCTCAGCATGCCTGGGGGCTGGGGCTGGCATGGAAAGCCAGGAGATCAAAACCTCAGTCCCTGCATTTGCCTAAGCAGGCACTTTTATCCACTGAGCTATTTGGCCAGCCCTAGCTATTTGGCTGACCCTTGTTTTTGTCTTTTTGAGACAAGGTCTCACTATGTAGTTCAGGCTGGCATAGAACTCTTCTTGTAGCCCAGGCTGGTCTCAAACTTTCAGCAATCTTCCTGCCTCAGCTTCTCAAGTGCTGGGAGTACAGTTGTGCACCAACATGCCTGATTAAAAGTGTATCTTGACTTAGTTCAACTGTCTTATATGTTTTATATGTTCTTTGGCCTATTGGTCTGGTTTTCAATCTGTATATATAATAATTAAATTTATAAATATCTTGTAAGATAAACAAATGGTTCTGATGCTGGAAAAATGAAAGGGAATAAAGGGAGAGGGTAAGAAAGGAATTGAGATGTGTTATGTGCATGCATTATACAATGAATATAATTGTTATGTACTGCAAACATGTACAAAAATAAAAGTTTAATGAAAGAGTAAGGTGAATATCAAAACTGTAGCAGATTAGAAGAGTGGGAAACCAGACTATCACTTATGCTCTTCATTTCTTAGATTTCCAACTGGCTAAGCACTTTCCCTAAACTCACCTGCAGAATTCATTGTATTTCCTTGTTCTGGTAAAAGTCATAAATCATTAGTTTATCCTGTCTCCCCTTAGTTCAGAGTTTGGTTTGCCCTATCTCTGAAATATATACTGGACTGTACACTCTCTGTGCATGATTCTGCTACAAAGCTTGATCTAAACTTATTCTTGGGGAATGAATGTACTTTGTGGAATTTATGAAGGCAGGAAAGAGGAGATGGGGAAAGTTGAACTCTTTCATCATCTAGAAATGTGTCTGTGATTAATGCTCATTATTGATATCAATCCTCTAAACTTTTAAGCAGGTTAAATGTATGGTGCATCTATTGATTTTTTTTTCTTTTTTCTTTTTTCTTGTTTGTTTTGAGACAGCATCTTACTAAGCAATTCAGGCTGAACTCACTGTATAGCCCAGGTTGCCCTTGAACTAGTGATGATACTCTTGACTCATTTCTCCAAGTGCTGTGATTACAGGAACGTGCTACCATGCCCAGAACTAATGATTTACTCCTGCTTTCATAATTAAAGTACTCTAAGCTCTCTATACACATATACACTGCATACATAGTCAGCCCACTGGGGGGAAGGAAAGGGAAACTGATGCAGGTGAAGACCCCAGGAATACATGTGTTTAAGACATCAGCAACAATAGCAGGCAGCATAGAGCAGAGCAGAGCATAAGTGCCACCTGCATCTTTATTGTACAATTCTTTTTGTTTTAATTTATGATGTATTTGGTACAAGTCTCACTACACAGCTCAGACTCATAGTGATCTTCATGTTTTCAAGCCTTCCAGCAATGGGATTACAGGCATGTGCCACCATGCCCAGACTCAGTTGCCAGGTCAGCATTCCTGGGGACAGGGCCAGCCAACATGTGAAAACCATCTTTTTCATTTGAGAAGTCTCACCCTTAAGCAATACCAAAGCCTGACACATAGCATATAAGGCCTGGTCCTATGCTCAGCAAGGGCTTTAATTGCTAGGGGTGGTCTATGGACCCTGCCCCTCATAGCCTTAAGACCATTGGAGAAAGCCACCAGACCACCCATTTAGAATGGTGCTGCTGAATATTGCGGGACAGTACTGCTCCAAGGTTGTATATGGTTAGATTTCTGGACTTATGTGTAAACAT
Source organism: Octodon degus (assembly GCF_000260255.1). Classification (NCBI taxonomy): domain Eukaryota; kingdom Metazoa; phylum Chordata; class Mammalia; order Rodentia; family Octodontidae; genus Octodon; species Octodon degus. The sequence goes on from NW_004524724.1 coordinate 6,981,824, forward strand.
AAGAATTATATAATTCTTTATGCCTATTTTCAAAATATATTTTATTTTGTAATGTTTTTCATCATATTCTGTAGGGACTTAAAGTTCAACATATCAATACTTGAAAAATAGCTATTCCATGTTATGCCTAACATGTTTGATATTCAGACAGATAGTGAGGTTAAGCTTAACAGCCTAGATTGTATGGTAATAACAATAAGATTCTCTTCTGGAGGGTTAACAACCTAATTTTTCAGACCAAAATTAGAAAAAAAAAAGGAGGGCCACAAGAAAGCCAAGATTTTGGCCCTAATCTTCCAAGGTCAATTAAGACTCATGACATATGAGAACTTGTACTGTAACGTCATGTAACTCAGTAGTATCCCAAATTTTCTGATCAGGAAGATTATAGGGCCAAAGAGGAAAGTGACTGATGATGTAGAGTGTGCCTAAGGAGAGTCACATAGAGAAACAATATTCTCAGGCTTTCACAGAGAGCACATTGGCCAACCAATGGCCATGTCTCATCCACATGGCTGACACTGACAAAGGATCTACAGTCTGAGCTACAGGATCTCAGGATAAATCCTGAATGGATTTCACTGACCTTATCATATATAAAAGCTACAACTCTTGTTGCATAGGTCTTGCTTTACCTTGGTCTTAACCATCCAGCAGAAAAGTATAAAAACAAAGTACAAGAAGTAAAGCCATGATGTTATATTGAGCTGTAGAGGACTCAGATCAACAATTTCTGACACTGCCAGTCAAGAGGAAGACCCAACACTATTATGTACTACTGGACTCTTTGAGTTAACACACCTGTAATATTCAAATTACAGAACTAAACAAAAAAAGGGATACAGATGAATGTCCATTTTGTGTCTGTGTATTCAAAATGGTTAGGTATGGTTACATTCTCTTAATGAATACAGGGATTTGTTCTAACAGTGTTTGTAAATAGGATATTATGTCTGCATCTTGTACAACAAATAACCACTAGGAAGACAGTATGCAATGTGTTAATTACTGAAACTGTCCTACCAATTTGGTTTGAAACTGTATCATTGTTATTTGTTTGTCAATGAAATTATGGAAAAAAATAGAATGGTGCTACCTGTAATACATGAATCTCAATTGTGGGGTGTGTCTCTAAGGGTGGATGTGATAGTGTCTTTAACATGTGGAAATCCCCAGGTGTAGTGCCTTGCCCAGTGAGTAGGTGTGTCCCCAGTGGGGCACTCAACATACTTATAAGCTTATGGCCATCCCAACCTTTGTGTCATTTACCAGTAATGTCTGGTTGCACAGGTTAGGGAGAATACACCCTGACATTTGACTATTGGCACATTTACTTGTTGAGTACAAGGTAGGGCTATGTCCAGCAGTGTTACAGGAGTTCCTATCACCCACCCTCACCCATTGTACATAGTAGGTCTCAGTCTTTGTGGGGTGGACACACTCTTCCGGATCAGCACCTGATGGCCTGGCATCTTTGATCCCAGGCAGAGCCTATCCAGTATTGCTATCACCGGTTAGTCCACTTGAACAGGGACAGCAATGCAATACTCCTTGGAAAGCCCTCTTCTCCTCCAATCAGTAGAGCATTCAGGGCACACTCAACAAAGTGAATATGTTGCACATGAGCAAATGCATGCCCATGAGACAAATACAGATCAGACAGGGCAGAAAGAAAACAATTATAGAGAGATCCAAACCTTTGAGGAGGATGCAGGCCACATGCTTATCCTGTGATAGGGTTGTGGTTGGAATCTCTCCACCAGCTTAGACTACCAAACCTTGGTTCCCATTTTTACTGGGGTTACTGGAGTTGAGGCTAAATTCCCTACCCCAAATGTGTGGGCCAAGCAGCCTCAGCATCAATTTCTGTCAGAACAGTAGCTTGAGCATTTGACAGAGAGAACATAAAGATTTACAATTCCCAAGTTGAGGTCCAGAGCTGTATTTCTACAGTATGTTTATTTATTTGTTTATTTTTTGATGGAACCGGGGATTGAACTCAGACCCTTATGCTTGCTAGGGACGCACTTATTCTACTGAGCCATCTCCCCAATCCCTATCTATAGTATGCTTAAATCCTTTGCTCCAGGCACAGAAAACCACCCAATTGTCCTGTGGACTGTCTGTAGGCCAATGTCAAATCCACTAATAGTAGCCTTCTGACCACATTGGCTCTAATATGGGAAGGATTAAATCCCCTTTTGTCATTTTAGGTCCCTGTTTTTTGTGCTGAATCCTCTCAGATGTCCTAGCTGCACTTTTAGGAGGTTATGCAATGGGCTATCATATATTCATTAGGGCTGGTCATTGAGTAATTGAATTGTGTGAGGTAAGACTTATACCGCCCAGTGAACTTTTTTTTAAAGGTTATAATTAATACTTTATTGTCATTTATAATCAGATGGCAGTTGGGTGTATAATTTCCATATTGATTTTTTGTAAATTTAAAAACAATTAAAAGTTTTAAACAACTGATAGCTACGTTCTTCAGAAAACACAGTTAGACTTACTCATTTAATGGTGTCTTCAAGCTTCTCCTTACTAGCACCAGAGAACTCATTCAACTTCTCCCCTTTTTAAAAAACTGGAAGGCTGAAATGCACTTGATTTCACAATCTGCAGAAATGCCCTGACAGATATCCACATCTATTGTAAGCAACAACATGCTAGAATATTTTTCAGACAGGGAATGAAAAAAAAGTTTTGATCATTTTGCAAGGCCCACACTGCTTGCCTGAGAAATCAACTACAAGTTTATCTCCTGCAGCAGCCAGGGCTTCCTGAAAGGCCTCTTTGCTTTCAATCGGCTGTGCCATGCTGGCTGCTGGGGGCCTGAGGAGCTACAGAAGCTAACATTATTTTATATATTTTTTGCCACTGAAATGCTTTTATTAGAAGTATAATTAGATTTTTTCCATAATTTTATTTTATTTTACTTTATTTTTGAAACCGGGGATTGAACTCAGGCCCTTGCACTTGCCAGGGAAGTGCTTATTCTACTGAGCCATCTTCCTGGCTCCATAATTTTATTGAGAAACAAATAGCAATGTACAAGACGCAGACATGATATCCTATTTATAAACACTATTAGAACAAATCCCTGTATTCATTAAGAGAATGTAACTATATATCTATCCTAATCATTTTGAATGCACAGATAAAAAATGGACATTTGTCTCTATCCCCTTTTCTTGTTTAGTTCTATCATTTGAATATTATAGTTGTGTGAACTCAGCAAAATATTCTAAAAGAGTCCTGTAGTACACAATAGTATTGGGTCTTCTGCTTGACTGGCAATGTCAGAAATTGTTAACCTGAGTCCCCTACAGCTCAACATAGCACCATGGCTTTACTTCTTGTACTTTGTTTTTATACTTTTCTGCTGGATGGTTAAGACCAAGGTAAAGCAAGACCTATGAAACAAGATTTGTAGCTTTTGTATATGATAAGGTCAGTGAAATCCACTCAGGATTTATCCTGAGATCCTGTAGCTCAGATTGTAGATCCTTTGTCAGTGTCTGAGATGTGGATGAGACATGGCCATTGCTTGGTCAATGTGCTCTCTGTGAAAGCCTGAGAGAATGTTTTCTCTCCATGTGACTCTCATTAGGCACACTCTACATCATCAGTCACTTTCCTCTGTGGCCCCATAACCTCCAGTGAACTTTGGAGCCAAATAAACCAACTTGGTCTCTAGTGGCCCACTGACTTCTCAGTCTTGCCAGGAGCATGTAGCCAGTAGGAAACAGGAAAGTGCTGTGTCACTGTCTTTTGCCCATTGTTGTAGCTGGGCCTCTGAAAAATGAGGTTTTTGTCAAATATCAAATGGAATTGTATAGGTAGCAGTCATCCACTGTAAAGCCTTAACACTGTAAGTTTGATGAGCAGAGAGTATATAGTAGGCAAAACCTACACCTGCAGTTGTATACATGACAAATCATATCTATGTTCCTAGAAGAGAGATAAGGCTGATATAATCCATCTGTCATTACTGCAGTGTATGGGATAACCAAGGTTGTAGGTATGCTCTTCCTCCAGAGGCCTAAATGAGCACACTGGGCTTGATTTTTACCTCAGCCTTTGATTCAGCAGGAGTCAAGTGCAGGTGTTATCGCTGTATTACAGCTTGAATGGTCCTCAGTCTTACATAAGCCAAGTTTCTTGTCCAGTTCAGGGGCTACAGCAGAAGGTGGCCCTTGGACAGTATCTACTCTCATCAAGTCATTAACTGAGTCATTTCCAAGTGAGAGAAGGGGCTCCAGCCATGAAACATGGCACACTGCATGGTTAGTGTCTTGGAATGTCTCACTGTAGGTCAACACCCCACCCCACAAGGGACCGTGTCCTTTCAGTCCTGAGGTGACTTAGCCAGAAAACAGAACATCAGCCTTACAAAGATGTCCCAAATATTCATGCATACATGTAGGGGGCCTTCTATGTGTGACAGGTAGCCATACTGTCTACAACTCTGCCTATTGGTTTCACCTGTCTACTCTGATTTTAAATCAGACTTCCATACTGGGATGGACAGTGGCTACTACCCATTGTGCAAATTTGTCACAGCTAGGCCCATTAGTATACCAGATTTCAGCTTAAGATCCCTCTTTTTCTTTATGTAGGGAGTATGAGTCATTCTCCCAAACAAGCTTCTAGGCCATGTACATCACAGGTCCCAGACACCAGTGACAATTCAGCTGCCAAGGGCTAGCCAAGAAAGAGGCCTGCTGTTGCAGGTGTGTCTCCTCAATGCCTTAGAGTGGGAGCCTGTGCCACTCCACTCCTGGGATGGGCTGTCCACATCCATACCCAGCTCTCTAGCAGTATTTTGACTGTACTTTATTTTATTTTTGTCTGTGTGTTGTCCCGTGATGTTTTTACAGACATACAGAGCCACACACACTGTTGGCAGCTGTTGTTCAGTCAGGGAATACTGGTTCTTAGTTTCCTTCCATAATTGTGAAAAAATCCAAAAGAGTGCTTCCTGCTTCCAGTTTTTGTCATAGCCCTAGACAAACCCATTCTCATCCATTCTGACAGAATAAGTGACAGGGAAGGGCAGATAGCTCATACTTGCACTTGTGTATTATAATTATTATCTCAGTTACTCTTCTCTTGTTGCTGGGACAATACCCAACACTCAAAATTAAGAAAGAAAATGTTTATTTTGCTCACAGTTACTGGAGGTTTCAGTCCATACTCAGATGGCTCCAGGGGAGAATTGCACATGGCAGAGGGCAACCTATACATAAACCATAACATTCTGTCCCTGGACCCTGAAAGAGTCATGGACATCCCTTTATGTAAGGACATTCTGGTCCATTTCTAAGAGTTGTCAAAGATGCCACAGTTTCAGCATCACTGAAAAGTCCAAGTTCCAAGTCTCCTCCAAGATCAAAAGCAAACTCTTTCCTGTGAGCCCCTGTACAAATGAAAAGTTAAATACTGCCAACATTCAAAGGCACATGATGAACAATACAATTCCAAAAGGTACACACAGCAGGATACCAAACATTGGGATCAAAGCAAGTCCAAATCCAGAACAAACATTAAGTCCTGTGTGTCTATGTGAAATATCTGAAGCAATCTGTGTCAAGCTGTGAGCTCCATGTGGCTCTGCCCCTATGGCATTCTTGGTGGTTGTAGCTCTCATGGCTTCTCTCTTAGGCTGGCTTTGCTCCCTCATTACAGTTTCCCTTAGATGATCCACATTCCTGGCTTTTCCAAACTTCTGAGGTTTCCACTGAATGAGCTTCTCATTCACAGATTTCTCATACAACTTCTCACACTGCCCTCCCAGGGGCACACTGTGTGGCCTCCCAGATCTTCTTCTGAAATCTAGGTGGAAGCCTTCTTAACTTCAGAATTCCTGCATTCTGAAAGCATCTAAAACAAGTGCCACATGGATGATGCCAAGGGCTACTGCTAGCTGTAGCAGTAGCCAGACTTTCTTCTCTCTTGGCTGTAGTGGTTGAGTGCCTGGGTACTCAGCACTCTGACCCTGATTCCAAAGAATAAATTCTCCATGCTGGTGCCATTCTGGAAACTGGTGAGGTCACTGCTGCTATTCTGGAACATGGGGCTCAGCAGCTTTTTCTCCAAGGAAAAGTCTTTGAGCTTTGCAATTCTGAGCCTTCAAAAGGTGAAGATTTTCTGCCTTCAGTGATGCTCTCAGGCCATCCTTTAGATTATTTGGTTCTTTCCTGACAATGGAGATACTCACAGCTCTATCTTTTCATTCCACAGCTTTATTGGGGCTTCCTTTCTGGCCAAATTCACAACTTTTAAACCATCAACCATGATGGGCTCTTTGAACTTGATTCTCAACATAAATATGGCTAAAAGCCCCCAACAATAGCCATTCTCATACTCAACATTGGACTGATGTGACATATCTTTTGCCAGGTTAATCAGTCTGCCATGCTTAAACTCAGTCTCAGGCAAAGTCTCTAGACATGAGCAAAATGCGGACAAAATTTCTGCCAAGCTAAAACACAAACTATCTGGAGTCCAAGAAACTATTAGTCCTTCCCAGCAGAAACCTTACCAGCCCGGTCTTATAGACAGGCTTTCTATCAACATTCTGGTCTTCTGAGCTCTGACCAAAATCTCCAATACAGAAGAGATGAAGATGTTCCAGTACTTTGCTTGTAAATGACATTTCTAAACCTTTCCTATCTCTTCCTATAAGCCATTCCGAAAAGCTTATAATCCGCATGGTCAGGTGAAGCCACAGCAATGACCCCACTTCTCTGGTACCAAATTTTTTCTCAATGACTCTTCTCCTGTTTCTGGGCCAAATACCTAACACCCAAAATGAAGGAAGAAAAGGTTTATTGAGCTCACAGTTAATGATGGTTTCTGTCTATACTCAGCTGACTTCAAAGCAGAGTGGCACATGGCAGAGATCAACTTTTATGGCAGCAGCAGAGAGCAAGAGAACACAGGGAGGGGCTGCAGCCAAGGTATCTAACTAGTTTCTTTCTTCTACTCACTTTGTAATGCCAGTTGCCTGCCCCAGGGCAAGTGCACTATCCACATCCACAATAATTAATCACAAACTCCAGAAGTCTGCCCCATGACTACATGATGCTTTGAGGGCACACATATACATAAAACATAGCAGTCCTTTCTCTGTTCTGAAAAGCAGCTTCTGCTGCATGTGTCCAGTTCCATGTAGCACCATTCCTGATCACCCAGTATAAAGGTGCAACAATGTAGCTAGGTATTTATGAAAGTCCACTAGAACTCTAGAAAGCCCACAAACATCTGTAACTGATATACTCTTAAAAATCTTGGGTATGTTCAGATCTTATCAATAATAACATTGGGTATTACTTTGTCTTACTCAGCCAATAACACCCAAGAATTTGACAGACAAGCCAGGCCCGTGGTCCTTCTTTTTGTTTGTGGCACATCCCTATGTCAGGAAGTCTTAGGTCAGACATTGTATGGAAGTTACCAAGCATGTAAGGCAATCAGAGGTTAAAATACCAGTGCTGACAGGAGCTACTACAGGTCCCAAACCAGGTGCAGCATGGGTGAGACACTCTTCCACCGCTGTGGGATGCCCCACACCACTCAGCAGCTCCTCTCCCAATCCACCAGCTGAGTAGGAATTTCTGCCGCGTTCCGGGAACCCCCAGACCCAGGGCTAGGAAACAGTGAGTGTGTAGGAGAGCTGCCTCTCCCCACTACTCCAACTTGTCCCCTTCAAGCGCAGCTCAGGCAGGCATACAGGCCTGGGGTGAAACCCTGCAGCTGGAATCCCATCAGAGAGTGTAGAGGATAGAACCACCCAGGGAGTCCAGGAGCAGAACATCTTGCCAGAAGGGCACACAGGTTCACCCCCAAGATCAGCAGCAGGAAGGAACTGAAACAGCAGCCAGACCCAAGACACGCACAGCTGGATAATTCCAAACTATGTAGATTTGCACCTGAACTTCAGTATGTGCTAAGGTTATAACTGCAACAAAAATCTACAACAAAAGACAGAAGACAGTGCTACACAAAATGAAAAAGAGAAGGGAAAAAAATGCAATTTCAGAAACTAAGCCCAGCCATAACAAGTGCAGAGGACACTAACACAGAACAAATTGGGAATCACACAGCTGAAAACAATGAATCAATGGCTTCTGAAATAAAGAAACAACTGCAGAAAGGTATAGAGGAACTTAGATTGGAAAGGAAAAAAGAAATCCCTAAATTAATAGCATCTGCAGTAAACAATCAAGTGCAGAAACATATGGAGGAAACCCAATGCCCACCCAAAACAAGTGCAGAGAACACTAGCTCGGCTCAAATGTACGAATTAATAGCGTCGACAGAAAATAAGCAACAGCAGAAAGATATAGAGAAACTCAGAGAACAATTGTTTTCTGAAATAAAAAGAGAATTCTCAGAACTCATAGCATCTGAAGTAAAGACGCAACTACAGAAACATAGGTAGGAAACCAAATCTGAAAAAAACACTGCAGTAAAAGAATTTATAACTGCTTCTAAAGAAGAAATTGATAAAAAAAAAGAGGAGATTAGAAAAATGACGGATTCCTTAAATGAGCAATACAGGAAGGAAATAGATCGCATGAAGCAGAGTCAAAGAGATTTAGAGGAAATTAAAATCTCAATCACAAGCTTACAAAACCATTTAAGTGAAAGTGAAGACAGAGTTTCAGATATTGAAGATGCTGCTGCAGCTAGTGGAAAAGTAAGAAAGGATCTAGTAAAAACAACTAGGAGGCAGGAAATAATAATCCATCACCTGCAAGATGATGCAAAGATGAACAATGTGAGATTAATAGGCATCAATGAAAAAGAAGGAGTCAATTCAAATGACATTTAAAAAATATGGGAAGAAGTTACAGCATAAAACTTCCCAATTATGAGGAAACAATCTGACATTCAGGTAACTGAAGCATACAGAATGCCAAGCACCCTCAGCCCAAAGAAAAACACACTGAGGCATATAATCATGAAGAGTCAAGAAATTCAACACAATAATAATCTCCTGAAAGCCACTAGAGAAAAGAAGCAGATCACATTAAGAGGAAAACCCATCAGAATTATGGCTGACTTCTCTTCACAAACCATGCAGGCAAGAAGAGCATGGAGCAGAGTACTTCAGGTTCTCTATGAAAACAAATTCCAGCCCAGACTACTATACCCTGCAAAACTCTCTTTCAAGTTTGATGGAGAAGTGAAATACTTTCATGACAAAGAACAGCTAAAGAATTTCGTGATGACAAAGCCAACCCTACACAGACTAATGAAAGATGTTCTAGAGAGGGACCAAAATGATCAGAACTCAATTTAGAAATCAGATGCAACCAACTAAATAGGGCAAGCAAATAAACACAGGAGAAAAAGGAGTAAAAGACAACAGGTAAATAACATGTCAACCGTAAGTCAATACACCTCAATTCTAACCATCAATGTGAATGGACTCAATAGACTGGCACAGTGGATTAGGAAACAAAATCCAACAATATGCTGTATACAAGAAACACATTTAACTCATAAAGACATTCATAGGCTGAAAGACAAAGGATCAAACACAGTACTACATGCCCCAGCTCCTCAGAAAAAAGCAGGGGTAGCAATTCTAATCTCAGACAGTCTCAACTTCAAACCAAAAATGATCAAGAGAAATAAAGAAGGCCACTATATACCGATTTAGGGGAAAAATTCAAGAGGAAGAGGTAACACTCATAAATATTTATGCAGCAAACACGGGAGCACCCAACTATATAAAGAAAATCTTAATGGACTTGAATAATCTAATATCCAACACCACAAATTTAACAGGAGACCTTGACACCACCCTATAAAGAAAAGATAGGTCTACCAAACCAAAACTTAGCAAAGAAATAACAGAACTGAATCAGACCTTGAAATAAATGGACTTGGAGGACATAAACAGAGTGTTCCACCCAAACACAGCTGAATACATATTTTTCTCAGCTGCACATGGGTCATTTCATAAAATAGACTACATAGTGGTACATAGGTCATGCTTAAGTTTATGTAAGAGAACAGAAATTATCCCATGCACATTATCTGACCACAGTGCAATGAAACTGGAAATAAATGATAAAAGAAATGAACAAACAAAAAAACCCCTTACATACATGGAAATTAAATGACACCCTACTCAGTAACCAATGGGTCAAAGATAAAATTAAACAAGAGATTCAACAATATCT
>NW_004524724.1:6993150-6995082 GCF_000260255.1 Octodon degus
CATTAGCTACAGCCATTAGACCAGAGAAAGTAATAAAAGGAATAATAATAGGCAAAGAAGAAGTTAAATTATCTTTATTTGCAGATGACATGATACTCTACTTGGAAGAACAAAAATCTCCACCAAGAAGCTATTAGAATTAATACAGAAATTCAGTAGCATAGCAGGTTATAAAGTGAATACCCAAAAGTCAATAGCATTCCTCTACACAGTCAACAAACACACTGAGAGGGAAATTATAGAAACAATACCTTTTACAATAGCACCGAAGAACATGAAATACCTTGGAATTAATCTAACTACAGAAGTCTAACATCTTTTCTAGGAAAATTACAGTACTCTGAAAAAAGAGATCATACAGGATTTCAGAAAATGGGAAGATATTCTATGCTCCTGGATATGAAGAACCAACATTGTGAAGATGGCCATACTCCCAAAATTGCTGTACAGATTTAATACAATCCCTATCATACTACCACAGACATACCTCACAGACCTAGAGAAATCATTCCTAAAATTTATCTGGAGTCAGAAAGTCCTAGAATAGCAAAGACAATTCTGGGCTAAAGACAAGGCAGGAGGCATTACAACTCCTGACTTGAAATTATCCTACAAGGCTACTGTGATAAAATCAGCATGGTACTGGCAACAAAATAGACCTGAGGATCAATGGAATAGATTAGAGGATGCTGAAGCCCCTACGAACCCACTCAGCCACCTTATCTTTGACAAAGGGGCCAAACATACTCACTGGAAGAAAGATGGCCTCATTAACAAATGGTGCTGGAAAAACTGGCTCCTTACCTGCCGAAAACTGAAACTTGACCCAGGTCTATCACCATGCATTAAATTAAAGTCAAATTGAATTGAAGATCAAAACATTAAAGCAGAGACACGAAATCTCTTGGAAGAGAAAGTGGGAGAAAATCTTGAAGATGGAGTTAGGAAAGACTTCATGAAAAGAAATGAAATCACACGGGAAAGAGTTGAAACAAATAACAACTGCGACCTGCTCTTACTGAGAAGTTTTTTCACGTCAAATGTAATTAACAACAAAGTGAAAGGCAACCCAAAAATTTGGAAAAAATCATGACAAGTAAGTACTCAGACAAAGGTCTGCTCTCTAAAATCTATAAAGAACTAAAAAAAAAACACTTGGCAACAGTCTTGCATGTGCAAGACTGTTGCCAATATGATCAAGAAGAAAAATCCTGAGGATATTCACAAGACTTTTAATATCAACAATGACTTTACTGAATAAGAGGAAGCCCAGGGATGCAAGAAGAACCAGTGGTGGGATGAAAAGTGAAATGTTGTGCCTGACACTATAACAGTATAAGGATTTTTCCAAGTAATAGTTGTGTTACTCGGTTTATAATTGTTAGTATTAGGCAAACAATAGGCAAATGCAGCAGCAAAAGAATTGTATTAGCATAATATTGTTCTCATTGTATGTATAGTTTGAGTTACAGATATCAAATCAGTGGCTGAATTTCTTCTAGTCTGAGCTTTAAACGTTCTTGGTTTTCTTTACTCTGAATGAAACTCAAATGAGGGTTCTCTGCAGAAAGTTGATATTTGAACTTTCCCTCTTTTTGTAAAGTGGTTTCTGCATAGGTTATTGTCCAGGTAACTTTAGTCAGCTTTTCAAAGTTGGCATTGTAAATAAAAAAAAAATTGCAAATGTTTTCTCCAATAGAATTAACAAATACTATTTTTATTCAGAATTTGGAAACTGGAAAAACGCTACTTGAAGGAACTGTTCCATGTGGGATGGTTTAGAATGTCTTCCAGACTCCTAGAGTCAAGCGACATCACTGGAATAGATGAGCCTATATGTAGCAGGACACTCTTAGTTGGACCTGAGGACTTGTTTTATTTTTTTTTCAATTTTTAATCTTCTTAGCTTTGAATATGTTGCCTAGACACTCA
>NW_004524724.1:7004835-7030223 GCF_000260255.1 Octodon degus
GTGTAATAAACCAGACACACATGTGTTAATATCGTATAGTTTCCCTAGTATAAAAACTCAAAAGAAGAACTTCAAATAGTAAGGTATAATACTAGTAAAAAGGAAAGCAGGATCTCAAGGACTAACTAATCAGGAGAAGGAAAGGAGAATTGCTAGAAAACATGAATAAGTCAAGCCATACAGTTATTTGTAGAAAATAGGCAAGGCAATGATCCTGAGAATCTTCAGAAGATTTTTAAATCTAGCGGTTAAGTGGAAAGATTCTCACCTTGACTAACCATATATACCGATACCTGTGAACTAAGCTACTGCACTACAAATGGTAATTTATAATAGTAGTTTCATGCTTGGAGTGCGTGTCATTCTGGTCTTTTGAATATGGGCTGCTTGTGTTGACATGCAAGTTCCTGCTATGATGTCTCTCAGGGAGACGGCTGTTCAAAAAGAAGGTGGTGTTGAATGAAAGCAAGAGACAGGAAAAGGAATATTTTGGGACTGTCCTGCTTCAAGGTTGTATATGGTGAGATTTTGGAACTTATGTGTAAACATAAGAAGTATATAAGTCTTTATGTTTATTTTTAAAATATGTTCTAATTTTTAAATGTCTTTTATCATATTTTGTAGGGACTTAAAGTTCAAGATATCAATACTTGATGAAAAGTACCTGTTCCATATTATGCCTAAGATGTTTGGTATGTGGAAAGATAGTGAGGGTAAGTTTAACAGTCTAACTTGTATGGTAATAACAATAAGCTTGTCTTCTGGATGGTTAACAACCTAAGTTTGCAGACCAAAATTAGACAAAAAGGAGGGCTGCAAGGAAAGCCAAAATTTTGGCCCTAGCCTTCTAAGGTCAATTAAAACTCAGGACATATGAGAACTTGTACTGTAATGTCATGTAACTCAGTAGTGTCCCAAATTTTCTGATCAAGGAGATTATGGGACCAAAGAGGAAAGTGATCGATGATGTAGAGTGTGCCTAAGGAGAGTCACATGGATAGAAAACATTCTCTCAGGCTTTCACAGAGAGCACATTGGCCAAGCAATGGCCGTGACTCATCCACATGGCTGCACTGACAAAGATTCTACAATCTGAGGTACCGGATCACAGGATAAATTCTGAGGGGATTTCACTGACCTTATCAGACCCAAAAGCTACAACTCTTGTTGCATCGGTCCTGCTTTACCTTGTTCTTAACAATCCAGCAGAAAAGTATAAAAATGAAATATAGGAAATAAAGCCATGCTGTTATGTTGAGCTGTAAGGGGACTCACATCAACCGTTTTTGACATTTCCAGTCAAGCAGAAGGCCCAATACTATTATGAGCTACTGGACTCTTTTAGAATATTTTGCTGAGTTTACACACCTATAATATTCAAAAAATGGAACTTAACAAAAAAGGTATACAGATGAATGTCCATTTTGTATCTGTGTATTCAAAGTGGATAGGATAGATTTATAGTTACATTCTCTTAATGAATAGAGTGATTTGTTCTAATGGTGTTTGTAAATAGGATATCATGTCCGCATATTGTACTGCAATTAACCACTAGGGTGAATGTATGCAATGTGTTAATTATTGAAACTGTCCAACCAATTTGATTTGAAACTGTTTCATTGCTATTTGTTTAATAAAATTATAGGGAAAAAGGAGGTTAAAACAGTACCAACATAATGAAACAAGGACAAAGACTGCAGCTTGGTCCAGGTGGCTAAGTCCCGGGCTACCAAGGCATGACATAAATTTAGGGCATGCAGATAGTCTTATGACAACACCAGAATGATCTATTACTTACTCTCTGATGTTAAGGCAAATTGATCTTGACTGTTAGGTATAATAGAAATGGAGAAGAAGTCATCTGCCAAATGCAGAACATAAGGTTTCAATCTAGCGGTAGGGTAAGACAATCTATCAGATGTGTCATTTCAGACACTGTCATACTCAATGAAGTAATCGCTTTATTTAGTTCCGAATAATCCATGGTCATCTTCCACATCCCATCTGGCTTCCAAATAGGCCATATCAGGGTGCTGAAAAGACTGTGAAGGTTGTGTTATCCATGATTCTTCCAATTTTGAGATAATTTGTCCTATCTCCTTGTGGCTTCCAGGTAACCAGTACTGCTTCACGAATACAACCCATGTGACCTGTGGTAGTCACTGGTACATGGTTATGAATGTCATTTTACTATAATTATTATCACATGAATTCACAACTGGATTCTCTGTCTGCTGTTGAAGCAAGCATCAGCCAGTATATACACCCACAGTATGTGTTCAGCAACCAGGAACAAACATGATACAGGTGAGGCAAGTGCTTGATACTCAAAGTCACCTGGGCTTTCCAGACCAATGTAGTGTCCTCCCATAACCTTCTATACATGCAGTAGATCTTGCCATATATTTGTATTGACTTAGCTTCAGTATCTACCAATGTTAGTACATGCTGCACATTTGGAGGGAGGAGTAAATAGTTAATTCCACACATGGCCTCTGGTCTCCCAGGACACCCAAGACACACATACCTCAGTTTGTCTCATAGGGGGTTAAAAGGAGGCCAGTGTCATTTCTTCCTGCTTCACCAGGGCTGCTTTAGGCTTCTGGCCTTGGTCATTGGCTGGGATTGCTGCTCAAGGCATAACTTCCTCCACAGTGAGTAGCACACACAAAATCCACCTGTCTAACTTCTCTGGGACTATGCAGGCAGCAAACAGGCCCATTCATATCTGACACTAACCAAACTTTAGTGGCTTCACAGCCTGTCTTTGAGGGTTCTTTCCCAGTTGGCTAGGGACCCTTTTGTTTTGGTCATTACAGTCTTCAGAGATCTTACCTTGCCTTAGCACTTTTATTTCATGTCTCCAAGACTGGCCAAGGCATCTATAGATTCATGGATCCATAGATCTTGATGGGCTCCCAAAGATCTGACATGATAGCAAGTCTGTTAACCAGCATAACATCCTTCAAAAATGTCATCGACAGTTTCTGTGCTCAGCTATGGGACCATAGTGTGAACATCATTAGCCACATGCTTATTTCATATAGCATAGTTATGACGTCTAGATGGGGTGTTCAGTTAGTGCCTTGCTCTGGTAAGTCACTAGAATTCTCCCAAAACAGGGGAGACACTGTCATCAAACAATTTATCAGTCTGATTAACTGCTTCTAGGGGTCTTGCAGGTTAGCTTAGTTTTTAAGAGCCTGCTTGGGCAAACCCAGTCAGGCACAGGGGACTGCATTTCGATCCCTGGCTCCACATGCCTTACCAGACCCACCTTTAAGGAAGCCTGAGTCAGAAAAAGAAAATCCTTCTCAACAGGAACAGCCTAGTATCTCAGCAGACTAAAACACCTGCTTAGGTAGAGCACAGGGGTGTTTTAGGTAGAGCACAGGGTGCCAGGGTTCGATCCCTGGCATGTTGTGTTAGTCCCACCTGCAGGGTGCACTGAGAGTGCAATGAGTCTGGGCATGGTGACGTGTGCCTGTAATCCCAGCACTTGAGAAGCTGAAAACAAGAGAATCACTATGAGTCCAATCTGTGGAATGAGACCCTGCAGACCCTGTCCTAAATACAGAAAAAGAAAACAAAACAAAGCCCTGCTTCTGGGACTGTCTGGTTTATATACCTTGTGCAGAACCTGTCTCACCATGATGGTGAGAATCCAGGACATCAATTGTGGTGTTAACTGCTTCTCATTAGCCTGATTGTCCCAGAACCATAGTAGCCACACAGGCATTGTTTCACTTACTTTTGCTTTAGTTATTTTATCAGCTCCCACAGCTCTATGGCTGTACAAGTTGTGTGTATTGTATATTGGGTAGCTCTCTCAGTCTGCCTCCCTGGGATAGGAGTTTCTGTACCACCACTGTTTGATAAATAGACAGTCCAGAATTTAAAACCAGCGCATTGTTCTAGAGCTTTCCTAGGACATGAAGACTTACACTTCTAGATATATTTCTGGAGTAAGCACTTCTCATACCACACAACATGAACTCCACAACAATGAGCCATTGCTCCAGATCATCCTCTAGCTGATGTAGCTGTTCTACTTGCCAGGCAGAACCAAAGATTTACACAACAAAAGAGAGTTAAGAACAGCCAAGCCACCTGCTGTGCTGATTCATGGTGAGGGGAAAGAATTTGTTGTTCTGTTGCTTCTACAACTTGCACTATATCCCCAGGGTCCAAATGGACTGTTACCCATCCTCTGGGGCCCTCTAACCTGCCAAGAATGTGGCTATAGGTAGCTCTAGTGAGGCTGGGGGTTATCAGTCACTGCCTGGGGATCTCCATCACCTTCAGGTGCTGTTTCCACAGCTGGCACAGAAACACTCACCTGGGCGCCTGCCAACTATGGCAGTAGTTGGCCTACTTAAGGGGCCCAAGGGAGATTTTCATGGATGAGGTCCACAGGTTAAAAACATACATGTACAAGAAATTAACAACAACAGAAGGCAGAATAGAGCAGAATACAGTGCAAGAGCCATCTGGACCTTTATTCAATAATTCTTATTCAAGTTTTTATTTACATACTTACATGCTAGCTTCATTGCCACATGGACAGTTGCCCACTGCTAAGTCATAGTTGTACAGTTATGCTTCTGTGCTTACTAGAGGACTTTGTTTTCAGGGCTATTATATATATATATATATATATATATATATATATATATATATATATATCACATTAACTTATTCAGAATAACTTGTTCCTGGCTGAACCAGGGATTGAACTCATGTCCTTGAGCTTGCCAGGCAACCACTTATTCTACTGTGCTATCTCCTCAGCCCCATCAACATAAATCTTCAGTTTAATTCCTCTTTAATAGAACATTGGCAACGCTTCTCTGAGTACTATGGAAAGTGTAGATTGGGAAAAAACAAAGGTAGCTACAGTTGTGCACTTCTGTATTCCCAGCACTCTGAGAGCCTGAAGCAAGAGGATGACAAGTTAAGGCCCCGTTTGGACAACTTTGTTAATTAGAGAAGTTCTACCTCAAAATAAAGTATTAGAAAGGGTTAGGGATTGTGGTGGATTAATTCATGGTCAAGTTTAGTGGGAATGCCAGCAATTTTCTGAGTACAAAACACCCACCTGTGGATTGTTTTCAGAATAGTATGAAACAACAGAAGAGGAGATTGCCTGTGTCCCATTTTCTTGGATAATTTTGTTGTGGCTTTCTTTCTTGATATAAACTCAACTGTTATTGGGTAGTTTGGGTCCTCACTGAAACCTGGGATGGTTGCTGCTCTTTTCAGGGGAATTCTGGACTTCACTTTCCTCTTGAGTATCACTTCCTAGTTCCACTACAGATCCCCCAGTCATTAGGCCCAGATCCTCAGCCTTCTGGCACAGACTCTATGGCCTTCTGCACTGGCCCTTGGGCTTGTTAGTACAGACTCCTTATGTCTTCATTGTAGACTTCCTTGGCCTCCTAAGATGAACTCACTAGGCTCTAGGCCTTCCACTAGTCTTGTGGGGGACTTTGCTCTGGGATTCAAGCCTAGTTTAAATTCACTAAATCTATGGTGCATGGACTAATGTTTGGCACTCTCCTGCATTTTGTTTTTTGGGGTAAATATTGTAAGATAGTTCTATAGATTTGTATCCTCTATGAAATCTATTATCTTGAAAACCTATATCAAATAAAGGTATAGCTTAGTGGAATTTCCCTGGGTTTAATTTCTAGGATCTCAAAAAAATTCAGTTACATATGGAGCAGTGCGTTCTTATAAATATGTAAGTTGTTTTACATATACATATGTATGCGTATATACACATATATCCATATGATGGAGAACATCCAGTGGAGCACATATACATTTTCTTAATCTTATTTATTTATTTATTTATTTATTTATTTATTTATTTTTGTACAGGGGAGTGAACTTAGGACCCTGCTCTTGCCAGGCAGGCACTTATTCTACTGAGCTGTCTCCTGGGCCCCAAAATTTGAGAAGTAGATTTTTTTTCTTTTTTTTTGCTACTTCAGGCTGCCTTAAGGGCAGTTCTGGTATATCTTCTGGAGCTGGAAATTGAACCTTAATCCTATGTGCCTTCCTGCATTTACCCAAGCAGCACTTTAAACAACTGAGCTATCTAGCAAAGCCCTACACTTTCTTAATTTAAAAATGTGAAGTATACTTAATATTTACTAATTGGCAATTATGATAATTAGGAAATTATAGATGAACTAATGAAAATATAATTAATAACAAAATCATTTTATTTATACACAGCTAAGTGGATATATTGAAGTACTTTGAATAAAGATTATACTTGAACTAGGCCAGATTAGGCACTACCAAAATCCATAACAATGATTCATTTAACTTTCTTACTGAAATAGTATTAAATATACTATGCTCATTATTCCATGTAACCTTCCATCTACCCAATCTCCATGTATCAGCATATTAATCTTTGACTATTACAAAACCAGAAGCACTTGTGTGAAAACAAACAAACAAACAAAAAACCTTTTGACTTTGTTCAGGTGCAGCAGACTCAAAATTTGAATCTGTTATTGTTTGGGTCTAGTTTTCCCTTCAAAGCCTCATGCAGTCAAAGGGCAGCTTCTGGAGTTTGTGGTTGATTATTGTGGGTGTGGATGTTACACCTGCCCTGGGGAAAGTGATCTGCATTAGGATGTTAGGAGGGGGAGAAAGGTTCCTACCTGCCTGAGATGCTGCCACTTCCTTTGCTCTCTGTTTTTTTCTGCCACCATGAACTCCTGCTCTCTGCCATGTGCCACTCTGCCTGGGACCCAGCTGTGCATGTGCTGAAACTTTCAGTAACTGTGAGCTAAATAAAGCTTTCCTTCCTTCATTTTGGGTGTCAGGTATTTGTCACAGCAATGAGAAAAGGGTAACTGAGATGGCATCCAACTAGCTTTTCAAATTATACACTATTGATACACAATTATGTGTAGAGTGGTGATATGTAAAATGTAAAATTTTGATAGTATATTTTATCTCTACCCATTAGAAACATACATCATCCGCAACATAGGAAAAGCAAAAACGGCTTCAAACAACTTTGTGAACCAATGCACTACTTCTATGTGCCTTCAAGAAATAAGTTCTTAATGAGTGAATGTACTGTTTCACATCCTCGATTTTTTTTTTACTAATTTTATTGAGAAAAAATAACAATGAGACAGTTTCAAAACCGATTATTAGGACACTTTCAGTGATTAATGCATTGTACATTGTTGTTTTCATAGTGGTTATTCATAGTACAAGATGCAGACATGATATCCCATCCAAGCACTATTAGTACCAATCTTTCTTCTCATTCAATTAAGAGAAAGTAGCTGTGCATCTATCCTAACTATTTTGTATATATAGATACAAAATCACTGCTATACGGTCTCTTCAGTAAATGTTTGTTTTAATAAAAGGGAAATATGGGACACAACTGAGTTACATAATGTTACAATCATCCACATGGCTGACACTCTCAAAGGATCTACAAACTGTGGTATAGGGTTTCAGGTTAAATCCTGAGAGTTTGACTGACCTTATCAGACACAAAAGTTACATTTCTTGATATGTAGGTCTTGCTTTATCTTGGTCTTAACCATCCAGTAGAAAAGTATGAAAACAAAGTATAAAATGTAAAGCCACATTAATATGTTGAGCTATAAAAAGCTCAAGTCAACAACTTTGGACATTGCCAGTCTTACGGAAAGCCCACTACTATTATGCACTACTGGACTATATTGGGAGATTCTGCTGAATTCAAGCACCTACAATATTTAAATGACAATGGAATGCCCTTCTCTGACAGAACTAACAAAAAAGTGGGATAGAAAAGAATGACGCTTTTGTATCTGTGTACTCAAAATAGTTAGGATGGATAAACAGCTCCATTCTCTTAATTCAATGAATAGAGAGGTTTGTTATAATAGTGTTTGAAACAGGATATCATGTCTGCATCTTGTACAATGAATGACCACTAAGACAAAAATATGCAATGTATTAATTATTGAAAATGTACCAGTAATAGGCTGTGAAACTGTCTCATTGATATTTGTTTCTCAAAACGATTAAAATAAAAAAGGGATCACAGGTCTGTGCCACCATACCCAGTCTCAATTGTTGCCTCAGCGTGCCCTGGGGGTGGGGTGGGGCCGGCACGACAGGCCTGGGGATCGGAACCCCGACCCCTGTGCCTGCTTGCAGGAGCTTCAATCTGCTGAGCCATTTGGCCGACCTATAAATTTCAATGAAAGTGATGTGGGTGTTTGTTGGATGTTTGTAACTAAAGATATTTTCTTTCTGTTTAGTCAGCTCAGCTCCCCAGAAGGAGAATCATTCTGTTTTCCACATGAATAACATTAATCTAGTGGCAAATCTAAACACTCAGTATCCAACAAGGAGAATTTAACCTGAACCTGTTGTCAACATATGAATAAAATGTTTCTTTGGGGAAAAAAATAAAAAATAAAAAATAAGTAAATAAGGGAAATAAATGAAGAGTCAAGGAAAAAAAATGTTATAGGACTTACCTACAACAGTGCTGTATATAGCTAGATTTATAAATTTCTGTGTAAAAATATGTCCTAAAATTTTTGACAGCCAAGGACACCAGCCTGAGAGTGATGCTGGGGGAGAGCCTCAGCACATGCCATCTTAAGAGATCGGCAGTTAGCCTGGATCGACAAGGCATGTGCTGTGTCAGGAAAAAAGATGTAGTTGGTTAATATTTATTCTTTTATTTTGTGGTTGGCTCAGCCCACCCTAGGTGAGGGGCTGACAGGGCATGTGGCGCTGGGATGGAAGCCCAGTCCCTGGGCCCCTGCACCTGCCTAAGCTTGCCTGAGCAGGTGCTTTCAACTGCTGAGCTATCTTGCTGGCCCAATATTTATACTAAAAGAATGTAGTTGTTTGTTGGTTGGACTCAGTCCTATAGTTGACATTTACAATATGTTCAATGTTCAATGGCTTAATTTCTACAAAAACAAAGTATCAGGAAGCATATAGTAAAAATAGTATTTTAATTAGTTAAAGGTTTGGTTTCAAACACATTCTCTCATATATCATGATTTTTGAGAAAACAGATTTGAGTGTCAATATTTTCATTTGTAAAACGAGAATAATACCATAAACTTTATAAAGCTGATAATGACAATATAAAAATAATGAATTTAAAGTTTCTTTGAAATAAGTACTCAATAGCATTATTTTAAAAAATGATAAAAATCTTCTGAAATAAAAAATATCATGGAAGGTGATGGGATAAGAACTCTAATAGAATGTCAGTGATAGTATAAACTAATACAACTATATTGGAAAGCAGTATGGAGCTTTATCAAAGAACTAATACTATAAATTTTATTTGATTCAGCTATTTCTCTTCTAGATATCATCCTCAAAGAGTTTAAGATATCATATTACAGTGGTACATATATACTTATGTTTATAGCATGATTCATAATAACTTAATCTTTAAGCAGGCAATATATTTATAAATAAATGAATAGTAAGAAAAACATATTTACATGCAATGGTATATTATTCTGCAATATAAAGGACAAATTTGAGTCATTTTTAGAAAAAAATGAATGCTCCTTGATTTAAGTGAAAAAAATTATATAAAAAAGTTAAATATTTCATGATTTATATGAGAAATAAAGAGCAAAATAAAAGGGAGAAAATAAAGAAAAAGAGAGAGACAGACAGACAGAAACAGAGATCAAAAGACAAAGACACCAAGAAATTTTTCTCAGTAGGGAAAAAGATCAAGAGGTAGAGGAAGAAAAATGGGAATAAAATGAATTAAAGTTGGCAATACATATGTAACAACTACACATAAGTAAATAAACATTTTGTATGAAAACATGTACATTGGGGTCGGGTAGATGGCTCAGTAGATTAAACGTTGGCCTGGCAAGTGCATGGGACTCAGTTTAATCCCCAGTTCTGCCAAAGAAAGAAAGAAAGAGAAAAAGAAAAAAAGAAAACATGATGGCTGGTCATGAAACAGATGAATAGAGGAGGAAGGGAAAGGAAAAGTAGTGCAGAAAAATGAATTAAAATGTATCATGTCAATGTTTCAATTCCCAATAAACATGTACTAATAAAAAATTGGGTGAAGAAATGAATAAAATCTGGATATGTAGTATGAAGAGATAGCTTACTATTATAGTTACAGTGCTTCTTAGTTCTAAAATAATTTGTGATGCCTGCCTAAGTGCATGTGGGCTATGTATATGTGCAGGTATGCATATGTGATTGCACAAATATTTATATATCTGTGATTTAGATATTTAATCTTCTGGCTTCTATTTATTCAGTCATCTAGCTTTCTTGCTCCCATCTATGTCTAAAAGGGAGATGGACAACTGAGTCTTCTTTTACAACTTGTCAATATTGTTGAATGGTCATGGATTTTGCAACATTTCCTTAACTATTAAAATCAAATGCTCAAAGTAAGCACAAGCACATAATATTGAAATAATTTTCTCTGAACAGACATCAAACTCAAACATAGACTTCATCCTAACAAGTATATTAATGTTGAAGTTTTTAAATAGAAGCAATTTGAAGAGGCCTGAATGTGATAGGATAAGCTATGAGCAGAAAAATGGGAACCATTTCTTTGGCACCAAACATTAGAAATGTCTTCATTTAGAATATCACATCAGTGTAAATAAGTCTGCAATTGAATTTGCTCATTTTAGTTCATAATTTTAGACTGAGTGACCTGAATAATATAATATCTAATACAGTAGAGGAGAGATGTTCTTAAAGCTTTGAGCATGCTCATCGCCCAATGAATGGGTGTCCCTGTGGTTTAACAACTGACTCCTGTGCTCTAGTAATAACCCTTCCAAAGTTTGAACACTGTTCCTTATGCCCTTTCTTCTGGAACCTATTGAATATTGTCACAAGAGGGAAACATTTCATTTCAAATACTTATTCAAAATGAGTGATTATCAATACATTTGCTGTCTTGTGTAAGTGAGAAAAATGACATTTGTAACTTATAACAGCATCCCAGAGTGCAGATTATTTTAAAAATATATCATAAAATTGCAGGCAGTATAAATCACAACATTCTATCAGAATCTAAAAATACTGAAGCAGGTCATAGAATTTAAACTCCTGCCTTTTGTGTGGAAAGTACATCACAGACTGTCCTTTAACAACACAGAGCTGTCAAGTTGATCAAGAAGATAGTACAAATAAAATTGTAAGTTAATCTAATGTTCAAGGACAGAGTCTATGCAGAAATATTAAATTAAAAGAAGTTCATTTATCCAGACGACATGGAGGGAAAAGAGAGCCTTGCCAAATGGATACTATCATCTGGTTTCCCTGCCAAGTAAAATCCTATGGTGGAGGCATGTGCATCAATTTGTCAGAGTCTGAAATTATAACTTTGAATTGCATTACTGGCAGTGTATTTGTTCAATTCTGTCTTCACCAAACAATTGCAATCTAATTGTCCATGAGAAGTCTGAACAAACTCTTGGATTTCTATGTAATTTATTGAGGGAAATAGTGTAGGTGTGTCAGTGTGAATATTATCCTATCTCCATTTAAAGCATATAAATCTACTATTGTAAAACTAATAATTTTCTTTATTTATTAGTTTGCTCATATTTACTTAGTGGAATCCTTGAATTGTTGAATAACTGCTTGGTATTCTGTAGGGACTTAGCTGGCTGTCATCTTTGTCTAGAATATCTTTCTTTGAATGTCTGTATAAGGAGCTACATGTAAATTTATAACATGAAATTTTGTAAATATTACCCCTAGCTAATTAAATTATTTAGAGAATTTCAGATGCCAAGGAGATTTCTGAAAACTTTAAGTTCAAGCTTTGTGTTGATTGATTCTGTACAGGGATTTCCATTGAATATTCTTTGGAACATAAAAATGTGGCTTGCAATTCATAAGGAACTGTCTCACTCCTAAATTTATCATTGCCATGCAAATTTTTTCACTACTACATATACAAAATAACTAATATTAGGGACAGTATGAAGTAAATAATATAGGCTAGAACAATAGAAAATAAAGACTTTTAAATCTTTCTTTTGTATGAAAAGATACAGCTCAGAGTAATGAAGAAGTTCATGATCTAGAAGGTAGGCAGACACCAGAAAGCTACAGGAACCTGGTAAAGGCAACCCATGCCCACCACCATTTCATGAACTTTGCTGAGTTCTGACATGTGCCCTTGATCCTTAGAGACTCTCTGGGCTGCAGTTCACTACCCTCATTCACCATGGCAGAAGCCCTTCTGAACCCCACAGAGCAGGAGCTTTGGTGAGTCTACCCAACTTCCCCGCTGTCACAGGAGCCCTGCTGACCCATTCCCTGTCCCTCCTATCACTGTTCACTATGAGATAACATTTGAAGCCTCAAAAATGTCAAAACAAAGGAGCAAAAGGCAATCTCGTATGTCCAGCCCACACAGAATGAGTTCAAGAGACAAGGTCATATCATAGAAGAACAGGGAATTCACACACCTGAAATTTCTGATGTGACAGCAACTGAAGTGAACAAACAACAGCATCAGGTTAAAGAATATATCAGATAAGGAATAATCTCTCAGGTTAAAAAAAGGAAATTATTACAATCATAAAAGAATTGCTCAGAACATCTAAAGAAGGCATAGATAAAATAAATGGGAATAAGGAAATGATGAGAACATTGAATGAACAACATAGGAAGAAAATTTTAAAATTTTCTACAAAATATTACAGGGTTATTGGAGATAAGTAAATGTAAACTGGAGTTGCTTAAAAGAAAAAGAAAAAAAAAAGAAACTTTGAGTATAGTTTCTTAGTCATTTTTCTCTCATTGTTGAAACAAAACACTGAACATCCAAAGGTAAGGGAAAGAAGGTTTATTTAGCTCAGAGCTAATTTTGTATTTGATTTGAATATTTTATAAGTAAATATTATTTATGAAGAATACCACCATAATGCTCATGAGTATGTCTTATAAACTATAATTTTATATTTTTGTCACTAGTGCTGCATATTTTTCTAATTGTCACTCATAATAAGAATACACATTTTCATTAGGATGATCTACCATAATTTATTATTATGCTTTATGTCCAGTAGGACAGCATTATAAGTAATGTTCGTGTATGATTCTGCACATAATACCATCACATTTTATTTACAAGCTGAACACTAGATCAAAAACTAATGAACTCTTTTTTGGCTTATAATATAGTCTGATGATGATTTTGTTTTATTCACAAATTGGTATCTATTTTGATAGATTTCACTTTACCTGCAGCTGCCTCGTGTGTGTGGCTTAGTCAGTGTTCACTAGAGCCAGAAGAAGCAGAGTACATGACTGGGTGTTTGGAACCAAAACACCCAGATGCAGCCCAGCATAATGTTCCATGCAAATAGGTGTCAGAAAGGGGAAGGATCTGTGTCAGGGGCTGAGGAGTCCACCCTGGAAGCCAGGAGATGGCACCCAAGAAGATGAGGATTAAAGTTCTGCAGCAGAAAGAAAGCAGCCAAAGCTAGTTGGAAGAAAACCCTCTGAAATTCTTGTGCAGAAATGCAGCTGCTAGGAAACTCTCCCAAGAAAAATCAGCAGAAATCCTGCCCAGCGTTCTCCTTTTATACTTGAGCCTAACAAGCCTCCGAAAGGGGTCTTCCATGTGCAGAACTACGCCGATGCCATGTCCTGGGGGCCTTCTTCACTCAAGCTCACAGTCAATTAGCCATCACAAAGTGTTAAGAATTTTGTTGTTGTTTGTAATAGTGTTCAGAGAAATGCAGAAAGATTCTTGTGAAACAGATCAGCGACGTGGATAATAGTTCAGCATAGCTGTTTATAATCTAATAAAATTTAAGACAACTGTCAGTGGAGTCACACAAATAACAGTATTCATTAAAAAAAAAAAACTTTGTATTTTTATTTTATTTTTATGGTACCAGGGATTGAATTTGGGACTCTGTGCTTGCCAGGCGGGCACTTATGCCTCTGAGCTATATTCCAAGCCCCAATATTTTTAGATTCACTGTCATTATGTGTCTATGTATTAGATGTGCATAATTTTCTAAATTCCAAATGTTTCATTTTGCGGGGTGGTACTTATTTAGAAACCTGCAAGGCTGAGGCAGGAGGATCACACCTTATAGCTTACTTTGTTCAGTTTAGTAGCATAGCAAGTCTCTTCATAAAGTAAAATATAAAAAGGGATGGAGATATAGCTCAAGAAAAAGATTCTACATTTAAAATCAAGCATCTCTCTCTCTCTCTCTCTCTCTCTCTCTCTCTCTCTCTCTCTCTCTCTCTCCTCTCTCTCTCTAAATCAAATCCTTTGCATGATTTAACTGTTTAACATTAAAACCTTAAGAAGCATTGGTACAATAATCCTCTTTTAGGTGGAGGTCATGAGACAGACATGTTAGATAATTAGATAAAGTGAACAACTTTTGAGTAGCAAGTTTGTGATGTAAGAAGCTATTAAATGAAGTACTCAGTGAAAAAAATAGCTTTTAGATTGCAGTCAAATTATTTTCTGCAAATTATACCTTATTGTAACATTTTTCACTCTTCAAAAATGCTACAAGTGTCTATATGGAAATTATCTTCATATTAAAGCAAAATAATTATCTCTTAATGCTTATTTAATTTCCCTCTGAAAAACTGCAATGAGCATGAATAGAGAAATCTCATTTTGATTTTGTAGTTCCTTCAGTGAAGTAAAGAAGTGGCTATTTTCTATAGTTAGACTTGAGTTTTTATTACTTTCTACCTCAAGTGTGTGGATAAATTATTCTTTACATATTTCAGGCATATTGTACTGACTTATGTTTTTATCTATCAGTGTTTTAGTTAAACCTGTCTAAATAGAATTTTTACAAATTTATTTGCTTCATAAGTTAATGTCTTCTTTATTGAGTGTTTCTTGAGTGTTGACATACAAAACTGTGTTAAAAATTCCACTATATTGGGGCCCAGGAGATGGCTCAGTGAATAAGTGCTTCCCTGGCAAGCACAAGGGCCTGAGTTCAATTCCCAGTTCCAAAAAAAAATTCCACTATATTATCCTTTTATTCTTTGTTAGGGTCATTGAAAAGGGATCACTCACTGTCATGTAAAATAAAGTCTTGCTATTTGAATAAAGCTAAAGTAGTCTACATTCTTTTCCATCTTTTTTAACTTTGCCCAACTTAAATTTTTATTCTTGCATACATATTTTTCATTCCTACATTCAGCAGAATTTAATTAAGCACTTAGGTTAATATTTATTCAATTATTTGAATAAAAATAATTTCTCTCTAATTTTATCTTATTCTTTATTTTAACCCTCAATTGATGATTACTTTTGATAAATTATTAAACTTCTTAGTTTTTTTAAAATAGTCTAAAATATATAGTGGGATAAATCAAGTTTTTTTAAATATCTTGCAGTAATACAGTAACTTTAAAAAATAATGAAGTGCTCAATGTGTTCTTATTAATTAGCTACCTATCAGTATATTGTGCCTAGTATCTTATTTGAATTATTTAGATTACCTTTAATTACTACAGATCAAAATTCTTTGATGATAGATAGAAGATAGTTAGATAGATAATAGATAGATAGATAGATAGATAGATAGATAGATAGATAGATAGATAGATAGATAGAGAGAGCGAGCTTATACAGGGAGAAAAACTCATCTTGGGTGGGTGACCTCCAAATAATATAGGGTACCTCCAAATGAAATACAGGAAAAATGATCTCTCAACCTGACCTCGATGAGTTTGTGTACTTTAACACTGAAGAATGAATTTTAGGAATAAACAGAGGTTGTGAGCAGAATATATTAATTGAGGGAAAGAAAGCTCCTGTGTGAGAGAGGGACAGGAGAGGACCCCGAACAGGTAGTTCCTTGGGCAGCTGTCTCTTCCAGGGACTTTTATAGTGTAAAACCATGCAGAGCTAAGGTAGAGAAAGGGGGAACTCGCTTAGGTGGATGTGGGGTGGGACAAAATTATGGTCAACCAATGGGATTACAAGCACCATTGCTCAGCTAAAGTTGATTAAGTCCAGGACCAAATGGAGAAGGGAGGTAGCAAGGGGGCATCAATGTAAAACAGGACTTTTTCTGGTAGCCATCAGATAAGGATTTTTCCTGGCATTCTCAGGGTAATGATGAATCTCAGATGCTAATCTTTAGGGAGGTTAGCATTTGTTTGATCTTTGGTCTTTAGGTCTGGCTCACAGCACAAGCATCTATCCCTCTCATAGTTGTAAGGTAGCTTGTCTTCTGTGTTATCTCCTTCAAGGGCCTGGTCCTGTCTGACTACCTATAATATTTCTATCTACTTTGGCTGCCTCAACACAGCCAGAGAGACAGATAAAATCTGAACATCTAGTAGTTAAAAAGTTTGGGTTTTTTTTGTCTCCTTGTTAGAAAATAGTTTATGATGTTTACTTTTAAAATCTGCTTGTATTACATGCATGCCTAATTGTTTGGTTTTGAAAAGTGCTTCCTTGAAAATATAGCATTTTTTTTCCTATGGTGGTCTTGCCCTTCTCTATGATACATCATTTAATGGACTCAACTGCAAAGTGATCTTTGAGATAATCTTTAAAGAATAAACATGTCGTGTCATGATACAGCCTTCTTGCAGAGTAATTTTCATAACATTTGTAATTCTCTTTAGTCTTCCTGTATTAAGACACTGAAGAAAAGTGGATTGTTCTAAAGGTGCAATTCCTTTTATATTAGCGACTTTAGAATTTCATGATGGTCCTAAAAGGAAGGTTCATTCTTTAAAATAAATCTATACGATTTTTCCAAAAAATAATATCACCTGATGCTTTTAACTTTTATGGGAGCTTTAGACCTGTATTCACTGTTGCCATAATGGAAGAAAACTTCTGACCTTCCTAAATTTTTGCCGATTGTTGAAAACATGCTCTTAGTATTTAAACTTCCAATGTTGAATTCACTGTTTTTTCTTTTCTAGTTGATCACTCAACTTCAACTGAGAAGCACCTTTTCACCTATAATAGCATTTTGGATCTTCATGAATCATACGAAATGATCATATTTTTTGGTCTACAAATTAACTTGAAAAATTCACTTCTTCCCTTTTGTACATGAAAGGCTTTCATTGGTATGAGTGCCTATGACTGTTGCTAAGCAGCCCCAGTGAGCTACAGAGATTAGGTCACTTTCTTTCATTGACTTACATAATCAGACATGTTACTTATGGCAGTGGTCTGTAAAGTGGCTAATATTTTGAATTCTTCTTGAATATATTAAAAAAGAGTACTAATATTAGATAGGACAACATTGTATAGTGTTTTGATGTTTAAAATAGACACCACATGATGTTCAAAGTCTATGAATACTTGACATTCAATCATTTAAGAACATGCAACCTTTTATGAGATGTGTACATCTGTATATCTATTTACATTTACAGTGTAGAGAAATAATTAGTGTTTATCTCATTATTTTTGTTTTCCTGAAGATTTCAATTGAAATACTGCAAGGAAAACTTATTTTCCTAAACTTGCACCTAAAGATTTTAACCATATTGCTTTAACAGTATGTTACATGTCATCTAATTATATTTCTAACTTCAAAGATGACTGCATTGGGCTAGGATTAAGGAACAGGATTCTAAGCATACAGAAAACAAGGGGTGCTTTAAAATTTCAACTGCTAAAGTTTTAAAAAATGAATATGTAAAGGTAAATGCCTTTACATACTTAATTACATGAATATTCACATACAAAAATCCATATACAAACATTAGATTCCTTTTTGATTTTTTGTTTGTATGCATAAATAATTCTCAGTCTAAGGAATACTACTGTTTCTGAATGACTTTGGTGAGGAGGGCATGTTGTTTTTATAAGACAGAACAAAACATTGTAATCACAGACATCTCATTTTAAATAGAAATGTACATCCCCAGGAGAAGCACACATAATTGGTATTAACCTGGGAAGTATTGTAATAAAATGCAATATCTAATTTCCACTTCAACTTTAGCATTGATTGAAAGGATCCTACACAGTCTTGATTAAGTGCTAGATTACCTGAAAGAGGCCCTGGAAATAAGAGCTCTGCAAATAGCACAGTGGACAGTAGAGATTGTACTGCAGCTCCAACAGTAATACTGAAGAGATGATGCAAAACCTCACAGAAACAATTTGAAATCTGTATTCTTTACTGAACCTACTGGATTTGTATCCTATAGTAAGAAAGCAGTTCTCTCTGTATTTGTATACTAGATGTAATAGGCAATAGGGACCAGTATTATAGGTAGGTCCAGATTTTCCATTTCCCCATGGAATGATGCACAGAAAGAGGCTAAGGTAGAGCACTGCAGGCCAAGAAGTCATTTCACCACTAAGGGAATGTGGCCCAGGATTTGCCTAAGTCTCAACTAGAATGAAAGATTCTGTGGTGTCCATGCCACCATGCAAAGAGAAAAATAAAAAGAGCAAGTACTGAGGACAAGAAGCTCCGGGAGTTTTATGAATCTTGAAGTTTGAAGGCTCAGCAAGAGGAAAGAAATAGTAATGGAAATGTGCAGAGGTCAACTAGGAAAAAGTGCCAATTTTTTGCCTGTTTCCCCACAGGTCTCTTTGCTAAATTGTTTCTTCGGCCCACATCTCAGGTAGTTCTAGGAAGCAGGCTCTGGGGCTAGGAAGAAGGAATGCACTGTGGTCAAGCACATGGCTGCCCATTAAGGCCTGAGTCCCTCCCTCTCACTCCCAGTGGAGTCTGCAGGCCCTTCCTACACTACTGTCATGAAAAGTCACATGCAGGATTTAACCAGACGCTGAAATCCTTTTTATGTTACTAATTACATTCATTATCTTTTTAAATATCCATAATAGTTCTATGTGATTACTAGTGATTTATCAAAGAACAAACTTTGGAGGTTATCTTTGTTAAAAATCTACATTTACAAAACTATTGAATATAATTCCAAGACCTATCATCACTCTAAAATTTATATTCATATTTTTGCATGTAAAAATTGCATTTCAAGCAATGCCAGTATTAGGTAAGGAAGTCATTTTATTGACTCTATATATTTATACTATGTTTAGCTGAGTTTAATTAAACTCTTCTGCTAATTTGCCTAATTTTGTAAATTTTATTCTTTAAATTTCTGATCTGTTTTAAAGACTTTTGTTTTAAAAATGTATTTGGTTATTACAGGGTCTCACTATGCAGCTTGGACTCATAGTGATCCTCTTGTTTTCAGCCTCCCCAATGCTGGGATTCCAGGCATATGCCACTATGACTGGACTCTGGCCCACTCAGCCCACCCTGGGGGGTGGGATGGCCTCACATGTGGTGCCTGCACATGCCTAAGCTTTCCTAAGCAGTAACGTTAGTCAGCTGAGCTATCTCACTGGCCTCTGTTTTAAAGACTTGGACACAAGTAAAATGTTCCTTAGGCTGTTTTTTAAATCTGCTCTGCTATTGGCAACCTGAACAACATATTTCGTGACGATTATGTTTCCAAGTTCTCCTTAGATCAATTTTCTGCCTTGTGTACTTGAACATCTTCAAAGTCAGACTTTCACATGGTGAACAACCAAGGGATTATTGTGCACTGGCTTCCCAGAATTGATGAAAGTGAATTCCCTAAAATATTCACTTTTCCAGAATCTATTTGCTTTTCTGAATAAAAAATAATTTTCTAATTATGTTTTAATGATTTAATCCAAGGGGTCTTCGATTTTAGAAGGTGTGTTTAGGAAGATGTGTTTCATTTGCTTACTGCACTTTCATGTGAAATTTTTGTTTTTTAATTTTTCTTTTTCTCCCATAAAGTCAGAAATTCTCTATAAAAATATAATGGAATAAACAAATACCACAGAAATTTTGAA
The DNA here is from genome assembly GCF_000260255.1 of Octodon degus. Lineage (NCBI taxonomy): Eukaryota > Metazoa > Chordata > Mammalia > Rodentia > Octodontidae > Octodon > Octodon degus. The sequence goes on from NW_004524724.1 coordinate 7,024,691, forward strand.
ACCTATAGTTTATATTTTCTTAAATTATTATCCTTCTTTCTCTGATAGACAATTAATATGTTTATGTAATTACATTTCCTCCTTTCATATCTTGCCTTAAAGCCCTTTCTGAATGTGAAGGTCAACTGGAGAAAAGCAAAATAAAGGAGACATTAAATCTGGAACTGGACAACTTTCTTCACAACTGTTTTACTTTCACTGGCTGTGGGCTGATGAGGCTGCTTGAAGGAGAGAGGCGCCTCAAACTGGGACTGGCAGGATCTTGATTATCTATCATCTTAGAAAAGCATTTCAGAGTGTGCCAATGGAAGGCATGGATTGATTTATTAGGGAGAGTTACAAAGCAAGAGGAAATAAGAAAGGAACCATCACATCAAGCTCTCAGAGGGCATAACTCCTAAAGAGAGCAAACTGTATTCTTCACAAAGTGAAAAAGGGAGCTTTATGGAGCTGCTAGGTGGGGTAGAGTCTGGTTTATCCATAACTTCATTCATGTCTTGCTGATAAATCCAGAGAAGTCTTTTCCCATTTGACAGATTATTCATTGTCCATTAGATAATTATTTCTGTCTAAGGCTGTGTCAAGTTTGCAGAGGATCTGTGGAACTCAGAATGGCTGTGGTTTTAGGGCAATGACTGGAGTCCCCAGGGGTAGTTGAGTGTCCTTGTAAGTTTTTGATTTCTATGTCCTCTTTCTTGAATGGGTAGAAGATAGTTTATGTAACTTTAGGTTTAATCAACCATATATTGTCAATTTTTAGAGTGACACCTTTTATGTAATTAATATGCAGTGTTGAGCTGGACTATGACATGAAGTTCTAAGGTAATAAAATAAGACTAATGTGAAATGAAACCTTGCATTTTTTTTTTTTACTTTAGTCTTTGGGTATCTGTAGCTCCAAGTGATAGTGTTTAAAAAAATTAAAGTCTTTGACTTCTGCAGAGAACAGAAATTAAGTTTTTAATGAATGACAAATTGAAGTCCCAGAAACCATATCTCTGCTTTTCTATGATGATATACAACAAATTTTCCAATTTAGTTTATTCCTGGAGATTTTATGATGAAAAAATCCTAGCTCTAATGATGCAAATGGTGTTCTGTAACCAATTGTTCAGGAGACAGATGGGGTGGAGAACACACAACATAACTTTAATGGATAATTTATAATCTGAGTTGGGGCCTGTGCTTTGTTTCCACTGTAATCTCTGTCTGTCTCATTCCAATGTACACTGAATATAAGCTTACTTGTCTCTTTTGGCACCTGTGAAAGGATTCTTAGAAAATAGGTACTAATTTAATTTTTGTTGAAGTAAGAAACAAACTGGTAATTTTATGCACATGGGCAGCAAAGCAGCCAACCTGGGAAGTGATGGATCTGCTTACACATAGAATGTTTCTGTCAATTATTCTAGATTAAATTTCAAAAAAATTTTACAGTTCAACACACTTACAGCCACGGTTTTTCTTAATTCTTAATTTATACATTTTGTTTCAGATTCTTGTGTTTTGATTTTTAATATGAGTAAATATATTTTTGCATTATGGCATCAGATGTCAAGGTTCATTTAAATAAAAACCTTGAAAAAGGAAAATAATGAGAAGGATAAGTGTGAATAAAGCATCAATCAACTAAAAGTTGGCATGACATTAAAATAAGCTGAAAATATAAAACTATTATTGGAAATTACTGGCTCCTTGCAAATCTTTTTCATAACAAGATAAAAAATGATCTTGCCTACACAATCCCTTTTCCTTCAGATAAGTAGTCTCTTTCCTTGGAAATTCTACATAACAAACATAATTCTGTAACACCATTATTTCCACACTGCGAAGAGAAAATACAGTTACAATGTAGAAAGCCACAGCAAGTTGTCACATTTAGCAGTTACATTTCTATAATGATTCATTATCAGAAGCTCATAAAATGTGGGGTAAAAACAACCTTTTGTGGGAGCCTCGCCTTGGAGCGCATCTACTATTGACACACTGCAACTCTTACTATTTTAATTCCTCATACTCTTTAGGAACAATTGATCTAAAGATAATATATTCCCCAAATTGTGATGCTTTACTTACTTTCAAGCTTAAATGTCTTAAGAAGTAAAGCTGAACATCTAATGGTTTCATCCACTCATTATTTAATGAATTTTTTTGACAGCGATCATAAGGGAAGAACTGCAGGACATGTATTTTAAGGAAAACAGAACAAGTCCTTAGTAAGTGGTTACCTAATGTGGGAATACCAGTAAAATAAGCATAACACACATTAAAAAATACACCTTCCATATGGGAACATGTTAGACAGTGTCCTAGAGAAAGTTGATATTCTAGCTCAGACTTACATGCTTTATAACAATGATGAGAATCACTCTAAGATTAAATAAAAATTTAAAAAACACTACTGAATGATCATTTTTAAGAAAACCTCATCTCTCAGAAGAAGTGGTAAGATTACACAAAGAAGATTTTATTCAGGGTGAAAAGCTTGAAGTTTAACTGAGGGTTTTATTTGGACTTTAGGAATCTGTTCTTATACAATTAACAGGTAACAGTAAAACTATATATGGGAAAGATATTAAATATCACTGATATTATTAATGGGTATAAATGACAATAAAGAAAAATGTTTAATGTCATAATGGGTAAAGATTAATGAATATTTCTGTCATTGAAATATAGAAAAATTAAGAGAATGGTATGATATGTGTTAGAGCAAAAATCAGACAACCTAAAATTGCAATATACATCAGCATCTTCAGTGTTGATATACACCGTCATTTAATCTTTACAGAAAACTATGGAAATATGAATTATATTCCTTTATGTTAAATGAGCTGAGTGAGAATTAATTTAAAGATTATCTTTATTATCACAAAGCTACTGACAGAAGCAGACATTAACCCACTGACAACTAAAACTTGAGTTGCTAGGCAGTGTCTTATTATCCATTTTGGCTGATGTAATTAAATACCTATTCTGCAAAAGAAATATGCAAAATGTTTATACACATTAAGCCATTTAGTCTTCACATAATCTGAGGAGGCAGAACACACATTCTTTTGATTTTAGCAAATACCAGAAAAAGAATTCAAATAGTTTTCAGTTTCTTGAGCCTATAATACACAATTGCCATTAAATCTTAACTTGAAAGGATGGATTTTTAAAATTTTGTTTAAGTATTTTTATTGAGAAACAAATAGCAATGAGACAGTTTCACAACAAATGACTAACATATTTCCAATAATTTATATATTAAATATTGTTTTCTTAGTGGATATTCATTGTACAATATGTAGACCTGATATCCTGTCTCAAACAATATCAGAACAAAACTCTCTTCATTGAATTAAGAGAGTGGAGCTATATATCTATCCTAACTATTTTGAGTATACAGATATAGAATGGTCATTCATTTGTATCCCCCTTTTTTGGTTAGTTTTGTCAGAAAAGGGTATTCCATTGTCATTTAAATACTGTAGGTGCATGAATTTGGCAAAATATTCCAATGTAGTCCAATAGTCCATAATAATAGTGGGTTTTCCATAAGACTGTCAATGTCCGAAGTTGTTGACTTGAGCCTTTTACAGCTCATCATATTAATATGGCTTTACTCTTTATACTTCATTTTCACACTTTTCTGGTGAATTGTTAAGACCAAGAAAGAGCAAGCCCTATATAACAAAAAATGTAACTTTTCTATCTGATAAGGTCAGTTAAATAACCTCAGGATTTAATCTGAAACCCTGTACCTCAGTTTGTAGATCCTTTGTCAGTGTCAGCCATGTGAATGTGTGAGGGCCATTGTTTGACCAAATTGCTCTCTGTGGAATCTTGAGAGAATGTTTTCTCTCCATGTGACTCTCCTTAGACATATTCTACATCATCAATCACTTTTCTCTGTGGCCCCAAAATCTGCTTGATCAGAAAATTTAAGACACAATTGAGATACAAGATGTTACAGTACAGGTTCTCCTATTTCCTTTGTCTTTACTGACCTAGAGAGGCTAGGGCTAAAATGTTGGTTGTCCTTGTAGCCCTTCTTTTTCCTTAATTTTTGGTCTCCAAACAAGTTGTTAAGCCTCCGGAAGAGAAGCTTAATGATATTATTACCCTATAACATAGGCAGTTGAGTTAACCTCACTATCTGTCAGAATATCAAACATCTTAGACATAACATGGAACAGGTATTCTCCATCAAGTATTAGTATGTCAAATTTCAAGTCCCTCCAGAATATGAAGAAAGGATTAAAAAGTTAAAAAAATTAAAAAGTAAGAATAAGCATTTGCATATTTCTACACAGAAATTTAGAAACACAATAATATACAACATTGTAGCAAGACAGTCCTATAACTTTTTGTCTCATGTTTTCAGTTATTACCTTTTTTAAAAAATAAAACATTACTTGAGAGACAGTATGGCCATAATTGCTATGTCATGACAAGCAGTACATAATTAGAATACCAGAATTACAGGCATTCTAAGCATGACCCTAACATTACACATTGTTTTCTTTCAGTACAGTTGCTTCACTCACAGGTATCAGCATATATAGTCAGGATAAGAAACATATCAATTTACTGCTATTTTCAAAACATGCTGAAGATTCTCAGGACTATTGTCTTTCTGATCTTGTGCATATAAATGTATGACTTTGCCCCTGTCATGTTATCCAGCTTTTCTTCTTGCCCTCTCCTCAATAAATTATCCTCAAGTTCTTGCTTTCTTCTTAATTGTGTTATGCCTTTCTATTTTTATTTCTTCCTTTGAGTTGTTATACTAGGGATACTACATGATATTTATACATGTGGTTCTGGTTTATTACACTTATGAGTATATCTTCAAGGGGCATCCACTTATCCAAAACGGCTTCAAGTTTATCATTCTTTATAGCTGAGTAATGCTCCATTGTGTAAAAATAAGACATATTTTTTCATCTGTTCCTCAGGTGATGGGCATCTTGGTTGTTTCCAAGATTTGGCGATCACAAATTGTGCTGATATAAACATAGGCACACATATATCAATATGATATGACTTCTTTAGTTCCTCTGGGAAGATTCCAGTAGGGGCATGGCAGGTATGAATGGGATTTTCAGTCCTAGATTTTTAAGGAGTCTCCACACTGATTCATAATGGTTGCAACAGTCTTCATTCCTACCAGCAGTGGAAAAGGGTTCCAGTTTGCCCACAGCCTCTCCAACATTTGTTGTTGGGTGATTTCTTTATGATAGCCTTTCTTTCTGTGGTGAGATGGTATCTCAGTGTTATTTTAATTTGCATTTCATGGATGGCTAGTGATGTGGAGCATTTTTTCATATATTTTATTTACTTCTTTAATTTAGTCCTCTGAGAAGGGTCTATTCATCTCGGGTGCCCATTTCTGAATTGGGTCTTTAAATTTTTTGGCCCTAATTTTTTTTTTTTTTAGTTCTTTATAAGTTTTAGAGAACAGACCTTTGTCTGAGTGCTTATTAGTTAAGATCTTTTTGAAATTTGTTAGTTGTCTTTTCACTTGGTGTTCCAACTTGCTAAT
>NW_004524724.1:7031385-7034406 GCF_000260255.1 Octodon degus
TTTTTTTCACTACAAAATGGTCCATTTATATCACCCTGCTTGGTTTACTTTTGTCAGACACGGGTATTGCATTGCCATTCATATATTGTAGGTGCTTGAATTCAGCAAAATAATCCAATATAGTCCAGAAGTCCATAATTGCAGTAGGTTTTTTGCAGGGCTGACAATGTCAGAAGTCATTAACTTTAGCCTTTTAGAACTCAGCATATTAATGGCTTTATTTTTTTCTACTTTTTATTAAGAAACAGCAATGAGACAGTTTCAAAACTGATTAATGTGACAATTTCAATAATTAATACATTGAACATTGTTATCTTCTTAGTGGTTATCAATAGTACAAGATGCAGACAGGACACCCTGTCCAAAAATTACTAGTACAAGTCTTTCTTCTCATTGAATTAAGAGAAAGTAGCTGTATATCTATCCTAACTATTCTGCATATAGAGATACAAAAAAGTCTTTCCTCTTTATCCCCATTTTTTGTTTAGTCCTGTAAGATATGGGTATTCCATTGGTATCTCAATAGTGTAGTTGTATAGATTCAACAAAACAATCCAACATGGTCCAGCAGTTGACAAAGCAGTGGGTTATCCGCTGAAGTTGTTGACATGAGCCTTTCACAGCTCAGCATATTAATATTGCTTTAGTTTATATACCTTGCTCTTATACTTTTCTATTGAATGGTTAAGACCAAGATAAAACAAGACCTCTATAACAAGAAATGCAGCTTTTGCATCTGAAAATGTCAGTCAAGTACTCTCAGGATTTATCCTTTATCCCTGTACCTCAGTTTGTAGATCCTTTGTCAGTGTCAGCCATGTGGATGAGTCACGGCCATTGCTTGACCAATTTGCTCTCTCTGAAAGCTTGAGAGAATGTTTTCTCTTTATGTGAATCTCCTTAGGCACACTGTATATCATCTGTTACATTTCTCTGTGGCCCCATAATCTCCTTGATCAGAAAACTTGGAACACAACTGAGTTACAGGATGTTACAGTATAGGTTCTCCTATATCCTGAGTCTTCACTGACCTTGGATGTCTAGGGCCAAAATGTTGGCTGTCCTTGCTGCACTTCTATTTCTCTAATTTTTGGTCTGAAAAGTTAGGTTGTTAATCTTTCAGAAGAGAAGTTTATTATTACCCTACAAAATAGGAAGTTGGGTTTAACCTCATTATCTGCATATCAAACATCTTAGCCCACCAAGTATTGATATGTTAAAATTTCAGTCAGTAGAGAATATGGAGAAAAAAATTTAAAATATGAAAAATATTTAAAGAATATGAATAAACAATTACATATTTTTACACAGAAATTTAGAAATCTAACCATATACAGCATTGTAGCAGGACAATCCTGTGACATTCTTTTCTTGTGTCTTTTTTTGATTTATTATCCATTTTTAAAAAAACAAAACAAACTTTTACTTGTGAGACAGTATGATAATATTTGGTTTGTCATGACAAGAAGTATGTATTTAGCAGACCAGCATGACAGGCATTCCAAGCATGACCCCACTATTACACATTGCTGTCTTCAGTGCAGTTGCTTAGATTACATGTATCAGCATATATAGTTAGTCAGGGTGAGAATCCTACTAATTAACTGCTAGTTCCAAAAACCTGCTGATGTTTCTCAGGATCATTGCCTTGCCCATCTTGTGTGGATAAATGTATGCCTTTGCCCCTGTCCTGTTTCTCAACTTTACTCCTTACCCTTTCCTCCTTTTCCAACCCTCAAGTTCTCGCTTTTCTTTTAATTGTGTTATCTTTCTATTTGTATTTCTTCTTTTGAGTTCTTATACTGGGGTTACTATATGATATCTACACATGTGGGTCTTGTTTATTTCACTTATATCTTTAAGTGGCGTCCACTTCAATAAAAATGCTTCAAGTTTATTATTCTTTATAACTGAGTAATACTCCATTGTATAAAAGTAAGACATCTTTTTCATCCATTCCTCAGGTGATGGGCATCTTGGTTGTTTCCTAGATTTGGCTATCACAAATTGTGCTGCTATAAACATAGGTACACATATATCACTATGATATGATCTTTTCAGTTCCTCTGTGAATATTTCCAGTAAGGAAATAGCTGGCTTGCGTGGGATTTCCAATCCTAGTTTCTTAAGGAGTCTCCACACTGACTTTCATAATGGTTACGCCAGTCTATATTCCCACCAGCAGCGGAGAAGGGTATCCTTTTGCCCACAGCATCTCCAACATTTGTTGTTGGGTGATTTTTTTTTTTTTTATGATAGCCATTCTTTCTGGAGTGAGAGCATATCTCAGTGTTGTTTTAATTTGCATTTCGCAGATGGCTAATGATGTGGAACATTTTTTTATATGTTTTATTTGCTTCTTTAATTTTGTCCTTTGAGAAGTGTTTAAGCATCTCAAATGCCCATTTCTGAATTTGGTCTTTAAATTTTTAGACCCTAATGTTTTTTAGTTCTTTATAAATTCTAGAAAGCAGACCTTTGTCTGAGTGCTTATTAGTTAAAGTTTTTTTGAAATTTCCAAGTTTTCTTTCACTTTGTTGGTAATTTCTTTTGACATGCAAAAACTTCTCAATAAGAGGTTGTCCCAGTTGTTAATTCTTTCAAGTATTACCCATGTCATTTCATTTTTGTTCGTTAACTCTTTGCCTAACCCTATGTCTTGAAGAGTTCTTTCTACTGTCTCTTCCAGGAGATTTAGTTTTTCTGTTTTAATGTTTAGATCTTTAATCCATTTTCACTATAGCTTAGTGCATGGTAATAGACCTAGGTCAAGTTTCAGTTTTTAGCATGTAGAGAGCCAGTTTTTCCAGCACCATTTGTTAAGGAGGCTATCTTTCTTCCAAGAAGTGTGTTTGGCCACTTTGTTGAAGATCAGTTGGTTGAGTGAATTCCTTGCTAGGCAAGCGTGTATTCTACTGAGCCATCTCCCTGGCCCCCATTTTTTTGTCCTTCTGCTTGACTAAAAATTCAGGACAGGCTTGTTTACAACCTAATACAACCCTAAATTTATGTTGAGAAATT
>NW_004524724.1:7034566-7042274 GCF_000260255.1 Octodon degus
ATCCTTTTGTTTTCAGCCTCCCTGGCAATGGGATTATAGGTGTGCACCACCATGAGATTTAACATTATTTATCTTAGAAACATTTCTAAATTTATTTTCAGATCAGCTATTTCCATTATTTTTAAGTATACTTCAAGGTATATAAGATCTGAGCTATTTGTATGAAGTTCAGAGTTATTATTTAACCAGTGGAAATCAGAGTAGAAAATTTTGTTTATGACATAATTAGCTTACAAAGACTAGTACCCATAGTGGCATAGAGTAGTTTTATATTTCATAAATTTTCAATTAATAAAAAGCTAAAATTTTAGTTATTGTTAGTGAATTTATGTCGATAAACGGTTGCATTTTCTACATTGAGAGAAACTCATTAGAAATATTTTTATCATCTCCTTTACTACAACTATTTTATGCACATTAATAATTTTTATATTTGCATAATAATTTTATGCATATTAATTTTCTATAGCAATACGAATTATGCCTATAAAATTATTATTCTTCATATAGATTAAAGCTATATTTTACACAGTGTCAGTGTTAAAATAATGTTTGAGAAAATGGATAAATATTGTCAAGTTGTGCCTTAATGGGATGCTTCTAGAACAATGTAATTTGATATAAAAGCGAGTAGACTCTCAGCAAAAGTATAATAGGCCTGCTTCACCTCATTGTCTGAGCTCTTCTAACGAAGAACTATTAAAGAAAATTGCTCATGGTGTTAATTGAATTAATGTGAATTGTCTTTCTTTATTCAAGCTACCTCTTTTTTTCTTGTATTCTTCTTTTTTTTTTAATGCAGAAACAAATGAATCAGAGTGCTCATACTGAAATTCCCAATTCTGTCAGGGCTGAGGCTTGGTTGGATCTGCTCAGAGATACAATGATGACAGAATGAAACAGATAAAATATATATTTTAGTTATAAGGGAGCTGGGCAGATGGCTCAGTGGAATAAGTGCTTCCCTGGCAAGCGCAAGGGCTTGAGTTCAATTCCCAGTTCTGCAAAAATAAAAACAAAATAAAAAACCAAAGTTACACGGTGTTGAAAGATGGCCAAAGCCCAATAACGACGGGCTGGGACCTGGTGTTTTTTGCTTTTCTTAAGTGCACAGGTAGATTGGGGGGCCAGTTTATTAATATTACTAATAATATGCCTCCTAATGCCATGTTGAGCTGGTCCTTAGCAAATTGTGCTTATAACATAAACCTATATCATACCATAACTTATATCATAATTTCTTTGCTGAGAGATTCAGAGCTGTTTAGTGATGAATTTTAAAATTGCTATCAGTGTATTAATAGATCATTCAATCTCTATTTAGTAACAAACATGGATTTTATTACTAAAACTAATAATCACAATTTAAAATCATAAATTTAATAAACATTTCTCACGATTTTATAAAAAAATGTATATGGTACAGGGTCTCACTATGCAGCTCAGGCTCATAGTGAACTATTTTCAGCCTCCCCAGTGCTGTGATTGCAGGTGTGTGCCACTGTATCCAGACACCGGCTCAGCCCACCCTGAGGGCAGGACTGGTGTGGCATGTGGTGCTTGGGATGCATCCATGGTCCCTGTACTTGCCTAAGCTTGCCTAAGTAGGCACTTCAGTCTGCTGAGCTATCTTGCTGGCCCCAGTGAAAATTTCTTATAAGCATAAAATACAATTTTCAACTGAATAAGGATAACTAGTAATCAATCCATCAATCACATAGATATAATTTATGCTAATATGACACTAATCCATGTATACATGAATCGAAATGCCAAACTTTCCATGAACATGTAAAATTAATTCGATTAAAATGTTAAAGTAGCACTACTCTAACTTTATTAGAGAATTACAATATTCATTGTTTCCCTATGAATGTGGAACTTTGCAAGTTTCTGAAGGTTATTCTTTTGTGTCATAGTTGAATAAATTTCTTTTCCTTCCATGAAATATAAAATATTTAAAGGTAAAATTATGTTTTATTTAGTTTAGCATGCTTAAATTCCTAACATAGTACAGATTTACACATTCAACACATATATGCCCAATTAATTCAGTATAAGAGAGCATGATCAGTTCTTCCACAGACACAGAATTGTAGCCTTTTAAAAACAATATGGAATGAAAAGTCAAACAAAGGTAATTTGATTCGGATTCCATTTGCTGGATATTGATTGAATGGTTACTATGTTTAAACATATAAGTGCTCATATAGCTATTCTGAAATAGTTACTTTCCAGGTTACTTATCTTTCATTGCAAAGTGCATGTGAGTAATTAAATAATATTTAAATGATCAAAACATATCAGAGACACAGTTGTTACTTCTATATATTACTTATATTTAGGGAAAGCTTATTGTATAACATCAGGGATATATGAAAGTATATGAAAATAAAAATGTATAAAGTTTACTGGTAAAATTCAATAAATTAGTTGTTCTGCTATAGATATCTTGATATTCTCAAGTTATTCAAAACATGCTTTTCCTGGTCCTTTTGATAGATCTGATTAATAAGGTGAGGCCACTCCAGAAAGCTCTATGTCTGCATTTCCTCTGGGTAGCAGCATACAACATGTGCTGCAGTTTTGACCACTACTCTCTCTCTCTCTCTCTCTCTCTCTCTCTCTCTCTCTCTCTCTCTCTCTCTTTTCTTTCTCTTTTTTTTGTGTGTGTGTTACTGGGGATTGAACTTAGGCCTTTGCGCTTGCCAGGCAAGCACTTATTTCACTGAGCCATCTCCCCGGTCCTCAGCCATTCCTGTTTCTGACACTCAGGAAAGACTTCTAGAATTGCCTCAGGAAGTGAAAATAATGAAGCAATAAATATGTGTGGAATAGAATTAGAATAGTGGTAGACTTTTGAGAGAAATTAATCGTGCTGTGTCTTTTGTTGTAATAATTTCTTTAAAAATTTAACAGTGACTCCATGTTTCAATGAGGCTTCATCAATATTTGAAATGGTACATTTTCCTCGTAAGACCTGCAACATGAGGTGATAGTCAGGATATCTTGATCAGCAGCTGGGAGGTCTGGGGGAAAAGATTAGAGAAGGGATGGTTAGTGGGCCCAGGGATGCAGTTGGATACAAAACTAGTCTCCAATGTTTCATAACATCAATAGTTAACCATTGTACGAAACAATGAATTGAATGATTGAAAATACCAGAAAAGTTGTTGAATGTTTGCATCACAAAGATGTTTATGTAACATGCATGCCAATTATTTTATTTCATTATTCCACATTATAGGTATATATTGAAATAATATGAAACCCTACAGATATGTACAATTATCATGTCTATTCAAATAAAGACACATCAAATAATTTATAAGGACAATAAGAAATGGTTTAATCTAGGATTTGAGAACTGCTGTAAATAAACTGACCACTAAAACATGTATGCTATATGTGACCAAAGGTAGTTTTCAGTGGCCATGGACAGTTTTGTTTTGTGTTTATTTTTGTTAGTGCAAGTTTGAAGCATATATCAATTACATCCATTGAGAGGAAGTGCAGCATGTCTGTGACACATAGCTTGCTCTTTACTACTTCTCCTCCTTCCATTTCTTTTCTTTTTTTCTTTTCCACATGTGCCCCATGCCCTGAAACTTTGCAGAAGACTGAGATTAACTTTGGTGGATTAATCAATCTGGTGGAGGAATTTTCCTGGTAGCCTAATGTTCAGGCTGCAGCCCAACTACCACTTGCTGCTTTTACCAAAAGCTATATTGAGAATCAAGAGCAAAACCCAGAATGAAGTGGTATGAAGTTTCACAAGAAGGAAGCACCAGCAAAACTGACAGCTTGGAGAAATTGGTGGTTTAAAAGATGAGCACTGGGCCCGCACAGTAGGAATTTCTACCGCTTTCCAGGAACCCCCAGACCCAGGACTAGCCCAGGTCCCGGGAGTGTGTGGGAAAGCTTATTGCCACCCTGTGATGGCGGGACCTATTACTGGTCCCAGCCCAGGCACAGCATGGGTGAGACCATCTTCCACCCACTTGGGACGCCCCCAACCACTCCAAACACCTCCCCCCCACCAGACCGCCGAGTAGGAATTTCTGCCCCATTCTGGGAAGCTCTAGACCCAGTCCTAGCCTAGATCCGGTGAGTGTGTGGGAGAGCTTCCTGCTAACCTGCACTGCCGGGACATATTACTGGTCCCAGCCAAAGCTCAGCAGAGGTGAGACCATCTTCCAACCCCTTGGGAAGCCCCCAAGCACTCTGAGCACCTCCTCTACCCTGCTCGCTGAGTAGGAATTTCTGCAGCGTTCCAGGAACCCCCAGACCCAGTCCTAGCCCCGGTACGGTGAGTTTGTGGGAGATTTGCCTCTCCCCACTACTCCATCTTGTTGCCTCCAGACTCAGCTCAGGCCAGGCATACAGGCCTGGGGTGAAACACTGCAGCTGGAATCCCTGCAGAGAGTGTAGAGGATAGAACCACCCAGCAAGTCCAAGAGCAGAAAATTTTGCCAGAGGGGCACAACAGATTCACTCTCAAGGGCAGCAGCAGGAAGGAGCTGAGCACAGCAGCCAGACACAAGCAAGGCACAGCTGGATAAATCCAAACTTTGTAGATCTGCACCTGAAATACAGTATGTGCTAAGGTAATAACTGCAATGAAGATTTACAACAAAGGTCAGAAGACATTGATACACAAAATGACAAGAAGGAACAACAGGCAACCTCAGAACCCAAACCCACCCATAAGAAGTGCAGAGGACACTAACACAGAACAAATTGGGAATCACACAGCTGAAAGCAATGAATCAACGGCTTCTGCAATAAAAAAACAAAACAAAACAAACAAACAAAAAAAAAAAACAGCTGCAGAAAGGTATAGAGGAACTCAGATTGGAAATAAAAAAAGAAATCCCTGAATTAATAACATCTTCAAGGAATCAAATGCAGAAACACATGGAGGAAACCCAATGCCATCCCAGAACAAGTGCACAGGACATTAGCTCAGGTCAAATGCATGAATTAATAGGGTCGATAGTAAATAAGCAACAGCAGAAAGTTAAAGAGGAACTCAGAGAGCAATTATTTTCTGAAATAAGAAAAGAATTCTCAGAACACATAGCATCTGAAGTAAAGAAGCAAATACAGAAATATAGGGAGGAAACCCAATCTGAAAGAAACACTGCAGTAAAAGAATTTATATCCGCTTCTAAAGAAAACATTCAGAAAAAAATAGAGGAGATTAGAAAAATGACTGAGCAATACAGGAAAGAAATAGATAGCAAGAAGCAGAGTCAAAGAGATATAGAGGAAATTAAAATCTTAATCAAAGGCTTTCAAAACCATTTAAGGGAAGACAGAGTTTCAGATCTTGAAGATGCTCATGTAGCTAGTGAAAAGGTAAGAAAGGATCTCTTAAAGACAATGAGGATACATGTAAGAATAATCGATCACCTGCAAGATGATTCAAAGATGAACAATGTGAGACTAATAGGCATCAATGAGAAGGAAGGAGTCAATACAAATGACATTTAAAAATTATGGGCAGAAGTAATAGTAAAAATCTTCCCAAATATGAGGAAACAAACTGACTTACAGCTAACCGAAGCATATAGAATGCTAAGTAACCTCAAACAAATGAAAAACACACCAGTCAAGTTCCCAGAAATTCAGCACAAGAATAATATACTGAAAGCAGCTGGAGAAAAGAAGCAGATCACATTCAAAGGAAAATACATCAGAATTACGGCTGACTTCTCTTCACAAACCATGCAGGCAAGAAGAGCATGGAACAGAGTATTTCAAGACCTCGAAGAAAACAAATTCCATCCCACACTACTATAACTTGCGAAACTTTCTTTCAAGTTTGATGGAGAAGTGAAATATTTCATGACAAAGAACAGCTAAAGAAATTCATGATGACAAAGCCAACCCTACAGAGGCTACTGAAATATTTTCTACAGAGTGACCAAAATGATCAGGGCACCACGAATGAGATCAGAAGCAACCAACTAAATAGGGCAAGCAATTAAACACAGGAGAAAAAGGAGTAAATTACAACAGGTAAATAGCATGTCAACCGTAAATCAATGCATCTCAATTCTAACCACAAATGTAAATGGACTCACTTCACCAATTAAGAGAAACAGACTGGCACAGTGGATTAGGAAACAAAATCCAACAATATGCTATATACAAGAAACACATTTAACTCATAAGGACATTCATAAAGGCCACTATATACTGGTTAGGGGAAAAATTCAAGAAGAAGAGGTAACACTCATAAATATGTATGCACCAAACATGGGAGCATCCAACTATATAAAGCAAATCTTAATGGACATGAAAAATCTAATATCCAATATCACAAATTTAGCAGGAGAACGTAACACCTCCTTATCTCCAAAAGATAGGTCTACAAGACAAAATTTAGCAAAGAAATAACAGAACTGAACCAGAACTTGAAAAAAATGGACTTGGTGGCCATATACAGAGTGTTCTACCAAAACACAGCAGAATGCACATTTTTCTCAGGTGCACAGGGATCATTTTCTAAAAAAGACCTCATACTGGTCCATAGGTCATGCTTAACATATGCAAGAAAACAGAAATTATCGCATGCATATTGTCTGACCACAGTGCAATGAAACTGGAAATAAATGACAAAAGAAACCAGAAAAAAATCTTAAATACACTGAAGTTAAATGACAACCTGCTGAGTAACCAATGGGTCACAGATGAAATTAAAAAAGAAAATCAACAGTATCTACAATTTAAAGAAAATTCAGGCACAACTTAATGAAATTTATGGGATAAGATGAAAGCAGTTCTCAGAGGGAAATTCATAGTTGTGAACACACACATTAGGAAAACATAATGGGAACAAATAAATACCCTAATGCTGCACCCTCAACAACTAGAAAATGAAGAGAAAACTAAATGCAGAGCCCAAAGACGGGAGGAAATAATAAAGATTAGAACAGAAATTAATTCAATTGAGATGAAAAAACAATTCAAATAAATAAAAAAACAAAAAGCTCGTTCTTTGAAAGATTAAATAAAATCGATAAGCCCCTAGCTAACCTCATCAAACAGAGGAAAGAAAAAAATCATATACAAGCAATAAGAAATTAAAGGGGTGTAATTACCACAGACTCAGTGGAAATTCAGAAGATTATGTATAGCTAATTTGAGAATCTTTACTCTCACAGAATAGAACACACAAAAGAAATGGACAGACTCCTAGAAAGGTACAAATTACCACAACTGAATTGACAAGATATAACCACTCTCAAAAGCCCCATAACAGTCAATGAAATATGCTATTATTAATTAAAAACCTATCGACAAAGAAAAGTACAGGTCCGGATGGATTCATTCTGAATTCTACAAGACCTTTACAGAAGATGTAGTCCAAAAAACTCTTGCATGAAATTGAAAAGGAGGCAATCCTCTCAAAAACATTCCTGGAGGCAAGTATTATAATGATACCAAAACCAGGGTAAGACGCAAGTAAGAAACAGAAATAAAGGACGATCTCCCTCATGAAAATAGAGGCCAAAATCCTCAATAAAATACTGGCAAATAAAATACAGAAAATCATCAAGAAGATCATACACCATGACCAGGTAGGATTCATCCCAGGGATGCAAGGATGGTTCAATATTTGAAAATCTATAAATGTTATACACTATATCAATAGAGCGAAAACTAAAAACCACATGATCATCTCCATGGATGCAGAAAA
>NW_004524724.1:7042715-7043561 GCF_000260255.1 Octodon degus
CTATGATATGGTGTTCTCAGATCCTCCAGGGAAATTCCCAATAGAGGAATAGCTGGTTTAAATCAGATTTCCAGTCCAACATTTCTAAGGAGTCTCCTCACTGATTTCCATAAAGGTGGCACCAGTCTACTTTCCCACCACCAGTGAAGAAGGGTGTCTTTTTTCACAGAGCCTTTCCAATCTTTTTGTTGGATGATTTCATTATGATAACCATTCTTTCTGGGATGAGATGATATCTCAATGTTGTTTTAATTTGCATTTCACGGATGGCGTGATGTGGAGCATTTCTTCATATATTTATTTACCTCTTTAATTTCACCCTCTGAGAAGCATGTGTTCATCTCCGATGCCCATTTCTGGATTGGGTCTTTAAATTTTGGAGGCCTACTGTTTTTTAGTTCTTTATAAATTCTAGAAAGCAGAACTTTGTCTGAGTATTTATTTGTCATGAAATTATCCAGATTTTTGGATTTCCTTTTCACATTGTTGGTAATTTCTTTTGACATAAAAATCTTCTCAGTATGAGCAGGTCCCAGTTGTTAATTCTTTCTCCTGTTCCCAATGTGATTTGATTTCTCTTCATGAAGTCTTTGCCTACCCCTCTGTCTTTAAGCATTCCTCCTACTTTCAGGAGATTTAGTGTCTCTGATTTAATGTTTAGATCTTTAATCTATTTTAACTTTAGTTTAGCACATGGTGATAGACATGGGTCAAATTTCAGTTTTCAGCAGATAAAGAGCCAGTTTTACCAGCACCATTTTTTAAAGAGGTTATCTTTCTTCCAGTGAGTATGTTTGACACTTTGTCAAAGATAAGGTGGCTGAGTGTGTTTGAAGGGGCTTCAGC
>NW_004524724.1:7047245-7048164 GCF_000260255.1 Octodon degus
GCATGGGATAATTTCCGTTTTCTTATATATATTTAAACATGACCTAAGGACCAGTATGTGGTCTATTTTAAAAACTGACCCATGTGCAGCTGAGAAAATGTGTATTTAGCTGTTTTTGGATGGAACACTCTGTATATGTCCACGAAGTCCATTTGTTTCAAGTTCTGGTTCAGTTCTGCTATTTCTTTGCTAGTTTTTTTGACTGGTGGATCTATGTTTTGGGGATAAGGGGGTGTTAAGGTTTCCTGTTAAGATTGTAGTATTGGATAGTAGATTTTTCATGTCCATTAAGATTTGCTTTATAGAGTTGTTTACTCCCCTGTTTGGTGCATATATATTTATGGGTGTTACCTTTTCCTCTTGAATTTTTCCCCTAACCAGTATATAGTGGCCTTCTTTATTTGTCTTGATAATTGTTAGTTTGAAGTTGAAAAGGTCTGAAAACAGGATTGCTACCACTGCTTTTTTCTGTGGTGCTGGGGCATTTAGTATTGTGTTCCATCCTTTTTTTTTTTTCAGCCAATGAATGTGTTTATGAGTTAAATGTGTTTCTTGTATACAGCGTATTTTTCGATTTTGTTTCCTAATGCACTATGTCAGTCTACTTCTCTTAATGGATGAATTGAGTCCATTTACATTGATGGTTAGAATTGAGATGTATTGACTTATGGTTGACATGTTATTTACCTGCTGTCATTTGAACTCCTTTTTCTCCTGTGTTTATTCACTTGCCTTATTTAGTTCGTTGCTTCTGATCTCATTCGTGGAGTTCTGATTGTTTTGGTCCCTCTCTGGAACATCTTTCAGTATGTTTTGTAGGGTTGGCTTTGACATCATGAAATTCTTTAGCTGTTCTTTTTCATGAAAGCATTTCACTTCTCTATCAAACTTGAAAAAGAGTTTTGCAGGGTATAGAAGT
>NW_004524724.1:7049779-7050432 GCF_000260255.1 Octodon degus
TCACCCATTCTGTACCATGGCTGGAACCAGTAGGTCATGCCAGCACAGGGTAGCCAGGAAGCTCTCCCACACATTCACTGTTCCTGGGCTAGGACTGGATGTGGGGGTTCCTGGAATTTGGCAGAAATTCCTACTGAGCAGGTGGGGTAGCGGAGTTGCTGCGGAGTGGTAGGGGCCTTCCCAAGGGCATGGAAGAGTGTCTCACCCACGCTGCGCCTGGCCTGGGATGAGTTGGTCCCATCTGTGCAGGGTAGCCAGAAGCTCTCCCACACACTCACCGGGCCTGTGATAGGACTGGCTCCATTTCTTTTCTTTCTTTCTTTCTTTCTTTCTTTCTTTCTTTCTTTCTTCCTTCCTTCCTTCCTTCCTTCTTTCTTTTTTTTTTAATTTAGGACAGGGACTACATGGTCTACAGGGACTCACTATATAGATTGGACTCATAGTGATCCTCCTGTTTTTATTCTCCCATGAACTGGGATTACAGGCATGTGCCACCATGCCCAGTGTCAGTCACCCTCTCAGCTAGGATCAAACCCTGGCTGCTGCTCTCTGCTGAAACAGGCTCTTTGGTCTGCTGTGCTATCTGGCCAGCCCCTCCCTTCATTTCTTAAGCCATTTAGCATTTGAGGAAGTTCTCTTTTCCCATTTCCTAT
>NW_004524724.1:7050532-7051472 GCF_000260255.1 Octodon degus
GGCAGGGTGTGGGGTGGTACTATGGCGCGATGGGGGGCGTCCCAAGAGGGTGAAAGAGGATGTCACCCATTCTGTACCATGGCTGGAACCAGTAGGTCATGCCAGCACAGGGTAGCCAGGAAGCTCTCCCACACATTCACTGTTCCTGGGCTCGGACTGGATGTGGGGGTTCCTGGAATTCGGCAGAAATTCCTACTGAGCAGGTGGGGTAGCGGAGTTGCTGCAGAGTGGTAGGGGCCTTCCCAAGGGCGTGGAAGAGTGTCTCACCCACGCTGCGCCTGGCCTGGGATGAGTTGGTCCCATCTGTGCAGGGTAGCCAGAAGCTCTCCCACACACTCACTGGGCCTGTGATAGGACTGGCTCCATTTCTTTTCTCTTTCTTTCTTTCTTTCTTTCTTTCTTTCTTTCTTTCTTTCTTTCTTTCTTTTTTTTTTCTTTCTTTCTTTCTTCCTTCCTTCCTTCCTTCCTTCTTTCTTTCTTTCTTTTTTTTTTTTTTGAATTTAGGACAGGGACTACATGGTGTACAGGGACTCACTATATAGATTGGACTCATAGTGATCCTTCTGTTTTTATTCTCCCATGAACTGGGATTACAGGCATGTGCCACCATGCCCAGTGTCAGTCACCCTCTTAGCTAGGATCAAACCCTGGCTGCTGCTCTCTGCTGAAGCAGGCTCTTTGGTCTGCTGTGCTATCTGGCCAGCCCCTCCCTTCATTTCTTAAGCCATTTAGCATTTGAGGAAGTTCTCTTTTCCCATTTCCTATTTTCTATTTTTTTGCTCTATTTGTATTTTGGGTTTTTCATATTAGACAAAAGCAAGTGGTATTTAAGTTTTGTATCTGATTTATTTTTAATATGGTTTTGGTCTTGAGGTACACTTTCTGACAAATGACTCATATTTCTCCATTGTGTGTGATGTCCTTTTCTGTCATATTTCTC
>NW_004524725.1:0-1083 GCF_000260255.1 Octodon degus
TTCTGCTATTACTTCTACCCATATTTTTTTAATGTCATTTGTATTGACTCCTTCTTTCTCATTGATGCCTATTAGTCTCCCATTGTTCATCTTTGCATCATCTTGCAGGTGATGGTTTATTTTTTCTTGCATCCTAGTTGTTTTTCAGAGATCCTTTCTTACCTTTTTCAATAGCTGCACCAATATCTTCATGATCTGATACTCTGTCTTCACTTTCACTTAAACGGTTTTGCAAGCTTGTGATTGAGATTTTAAATTCCTCTGTATCTCTTTGACTCTGCTTCATGCGATTTATTTCTTTCCTGTATTGCTCATTCAAGGAATGTGTCATTTTTCTAATCCCCTCTATTTTTTTTATCAATATCTTCTTTAGAAGTAGTTACTAATTATTTTGCTGCAGTGTTTTTTTCAAATTGGGTTTCCTCCCTATGTTTCTGTAGTTGATTCTTTACTTTAAATGCTATGAGTTCTGAGAATTCTTTTCTTATTTCAGAAAATTCTGCTCTGATTTCCTCTATGACTTTCTGCTGTTCCCTATCTACTATCAATGCCATTAATTCATCCATTTGAGCTGAGCTAGTGTCCTCTGCACTTGTTCTGGGTCGGCATTGGGTTTCCTCCTTTTGTTTATGCATTTGATTGTTTACTGAAGATGTTATTAATTCAGAGATTTCTTTTTAAATTTCCTATCTGAGTTCCTCTATACCTTTCTGCATCTGTTTCTTTATTTCAGAAGCCATTGATTCATTGCTTTCAGCTGTATGATTCCCAATTTGTTCCATGTTAGTGTCCTCTTCACTTGTTATGGGTGGGCTTGGTTTATGAGATTGCATTTTGTTCATTCTCATTGGCATTTTCTGTAGTACTGTCTTCTGATCTTTGTTGTACAGCTTTGGTGCAGTTATAACCTGAGCATCTACTGAATTTCAGGTGCAGATCTACAGGGTTTGGATTTATCCCGCTGTGCCTGGCTTGGGTCTGGCTGCTGTGCTCAGCTCCTTCCTGATGCCCCTCTTTGGAGTGAAAATGTTGTGCCCCTCTGGGAAGATGTTCTGCTCCTGGACTAACTGGGTGGTTCTGTCC
>NW_004524725.1:3083-7589 GCF_000260255.1 Octodon degus
GCTTTACTTTTTATACTTTGTTTTCATACTTTTCTGCTAGATGGTTAAGACCAAGATAAAGCAAGACCAATATAACAGGAAATGTAACATTTGCATGTGACAAGGTCAGTAAAATCCCCTCAGGATTTATCCTGAAACCCTGTACTGCAGGTTGTAGATCCTTTTTGACTTCAGTATAGACTTAAGACATTCCTATAAATTTGCACAGCAAGAGCAGAATGAACATTCTTGTCAAGTGTTCATGGAATATTTTCCAGGATGAAATGATACTTGAAAGATCATATCATAAATTTAATAGTACAAATGATATGAAATTTGTTCACTCACTGAAATAGAATGAAATTAAACAGAAGAAATATATGAAAATTGAACAACATCCTATTAAATAACCAAGGTAGATATCAAAAACTTAAAATGTAACATGAATAAAAATGATAACAAAGCATAACAAATATATGATGAAGTGAAAGCAATAGCTGCAGGGAAATGCATATTATAAATGACTATATAAATAGATGCTAGCCGGAAGATAGTTCAGTAGAATAAGTGCTTGCCTCGCAAGTGCAAGGTCCTGAGTTTAATCCCTGGTACTGCAAAAAAGAAATAAATGAAAATAAAAATAGATCCTAATTTTCCAAATTAAGACATTGTTGAAAGATAACCAAACTAAACCTAAAGGAAGCAGAAGAAAAGAAAGACTGAATTATTAGAGAGAACATTAATTAAA
Source organism: Octodon degus (assembly GCF_000260255.1). Classification (NCBI taxonomy): domain Eukaryota; kingdom Metazoa; phylum Chordata; class Mammalia; order Rodentia; family Octodontidae; genus Octodon; species Octodon degus. The sequence goes on from NW_004524725.1 coordinate 3,811, forward strand.
TGGAGAACAGAAAAAAAAGCAATTATAAGCTGATTTCTTGGGCTGGGGAAATGGTTCAGTAGGCTAAGCATTTGACTGGCAAATGCAAGGATCTGAGTTCAATCCCTGGTTCCGCCAAAAAAAAAAAAAAAAAAAAAAAAAGCTGATTTCTTGAAAACTGACAAAGCTTTAGCTCAGTTAACCAAGAAAAATGAAAAGACTCAAATTAGCAAAATAAGAAAAAAAGAGTACATAACTACACACCATAAGAAAATAAAGAGGTTTATAATTACAATAATTACAAAGCAAAATATCAAAAAACTAGATGAAATGAGAAAATTCCTAGAAAGCTACCAATCTACTGGAACCAACTCAAGAATAGATAATATAAAGAGTCTCACAGCAGGTAAAGAGACTGAATTAGTAAAAAGAAAGATAAAACTACCTCAAGGAAGAACACAGACTCTATGGCTTCTATGTTGAATTCCAACCAATATTTAAAGAACAATCAGCAACAACTTCTACAATCTCTTTCCCTCAGAGGAATGCTTTTCAATTCATTATGTGAACAGTATTAGCCACATACTCAACCAAAACAAATGTATCACATGACTATATATATATATATATATATATGCACAGAAGTTCACCCCAGTACTAGAAAACTGAATCTAGCAAAATAATAATAGTAAAATTATTTATCCCAGGAATGTAAATTTGGTGTAACATTAAAGGATCAATTAATGCAAAACATATTTTTTTTAAATACTTCTAGTTTTGGGGGCCAGGGAGATGGCTCAGTAGATAAGAGCTTCCCTGGCAAGCGCAAGGGCTTGAGTTCAATCCGTGGTTCCACCAAAAAAATAAATACATAAATAAGTAAATACTTCTAGTTTTTTTTCTCTGGTTAGGATAAGTTCTATTCATAAGAACAATAAGCAACATCATACAAAAGAAAAAATACGTCATGGTTGAATAAGAGACTGTTATGTTCATTAATTATGCACTGGCAGATTTAGCTGTTCATACTTTAATCTATCAATCCATTCCCACAGTCAAAGTCAATTGATATTATTGAATCAATCCATGTCTCCAGACTACTTCTAATATAGGAAGTCATATGAAGGTCTCTAAAAGTCTCTCTAAGGAATATGTAATAATATTCAGAAACGATATTTTGGATTAATTTTTGGTAGCTTCCCTTGCAATAAATCACAAAATTATCTTAATTATTGGTAAACATTTTGCTAATAAAGGAATTGTTATTAAACATTTTCTTAAGTATGAAAGTTGGAAAGAAAGTAGAAAATGGCCACCAATAATGATCACAAAACAAAACAGGATAGATACAAAAAGCAAAAATGTGGTACTCAGCATCAATGCCGAAACATAAGCATGTGTGATGGTGGTGACAGAGGCTTGCCACGTGGTTGACCGTAATAATAAATGGCTATAGCTGCTTTGTTTTCATGGTTAATTAGCCCTCTATTCGTTGTGAGAACCCTTGAATTTACAACAGAAACATTTGTTCTGAGAAACACTCATGCTTTCTTTTAGTTAAAAAAAAATACGTTACATAAAATTGAATTTCCTTGAGAAAGCAATAATATTATTGAATGGAAAAACATAAACACCCTGAGGCTTTCCCAACCAATGGTTAAATAGCGTGAAGATTATTTGAAGCTAAAAGGTAGTATCACTGCTTGTTGTTCAGTAATTCAGAGGAAAATTTAAGCGTGTCATTATCATTCAAATTGGGAAATAGAAAAAAGTCTTTAGAAAAATATTTAGTAAGCTTGAGTTTTAAAATTGAGTTGAAAATATTTCGAAGTAGACTTAGGATAATGCTAGCATCAGCTAATTTGATCAATTCAAGGAGGAAAAGGATCATTCGAAACAGTTATTCACCATAATTGAATTTTAGCCTTTTCAATTTATTATATTGGTTTCACATACTTAGGTTTTGAATTTCATGCAGCCATGTTTATTTTTTCCCTAATAGTCAATTTATGATTAATTTCAGGGTTTGACTTAAAGAAGGAGTATAAATATTAATTGTTCCAGCCAGGAAAGAAGGACAAATTTTGTAAAAAGATGCTTTGACATTTGCTACAGATTATCCTAATTTTTCTTTATAATAAGGAAAAGAGAGCACCAACAATAATTGTTATGGTGGTATTACATATGAATAATGGCAGAATTAGGCTGCCATTATTCAGTAATCTTTGTGTACATAATGTTTATGTAAAACTTTTTCCTTTTCCAGTAAATATGAATCTAGATTTTAAAGATCAGACAAGTTTTTAATTCTAGCAATGATCAAAGGAAATTAATGAGAAACATTTGACTGTCATGAAAACTGTATTTATTTTCTTTAAAAAATCATATATTTTAAGATGTATGTGTTTCAGTTATTTAAATTGTGTTTCATAAGATGAAAATAAGTGTAACCTGAGGATGGAGTCAATGAAGAGAGGTCTCATGGGGCTATTTTCATTTTTACAACAAAACAGCAGGCATATGGCTTTTTACTGTCCATGACTAGTGTGATGAATGGCTATCAGCAAGGGCATGCCTTTCTCCTGAGAGCCTGATAGAATACAAGCTGGCATTGCCACAGGACCTACCGAGTCCAAGCATGCATCTCAACAGCATCATACAACTCCTGTGTATATTGGAACAGCCCTGGTTGAAGTATTCTTCCCTGGAAAGGTTTATAAGGACTTCTGCCTGTATAATATTCTCCTAGCAGAAGGATTCTACTCTGGGCTTACTATAAAGTGGAATACCCCAGTGTTTACATTTAGATAAAGTACTTCAAGACTTTAAGTCTGAAAGCATTTATCTTCTTGGTTATTCCTGGACACAAGGGCATAATGTGCAGAGGACCAGGACCTCTACTTTCTCTAAAACTAACCTGCAGAAAAGATGTCTCAGCAAGCCAGTTTTTCCAACTGAACATGAAGCAATTTAAATTCTTTGACTCCTGCATTTAGCTCGTTATGATAGGTCCTGAGCGTGAAAGTTATTGTGCAGTCTTAAATTCATCTTATGAGGAAGTCAGTTGTTATGGACATTTGTCACCCAAGAATGGAGATGTTATCTGCCCTGGGGGAGAGGATGTGCAGCACTTCTGAAATGTCTGTGCCTTTAGCTGAAGGGAGCATTTGTGGTCTGACAAGATTTATTCACCCTGCCTGAGACTCTTTGACTTTAATATAAAGCAATAAAAGAAAATACAAGCTTCAACTTGTATTGATGCGTTCAGTGATAATTCATGACAACATGAAAAAATTTTAAGTTATGTAGGTTTGAGAACTTAGCATGAAATGATCACTTCCTGAGGACATTTGAAGAACTGCTGATATATTTCAAGAGTACAGTGGTCCTTACATGCAAGACCATGGAAAGTACACTAAGCTAAATATTCTGAGCAAATATCAGCAGATTGGATGATGTCACTAGGCATTATGCAGCTGACAACTTGAATTCGGTGATATAATGTGTACTCTAAATAAATGGACAATTTTATTACTTAATGACAACTCCAGAAACCAGTCTCATCTGTAGCATGATGGGAATGAGAAAGACAGATATAGAATATCAGGCCTTTGGTCTTAAAACTTTTTTCTCAGCACTGATTCCATTTTCTTCCAAGGAGTACCGTCTGCTGATCACTTCCTACCTTTCTACTATTCTAAAAAATGAAACTTTATACAACCTTGAAGCAGGACCCACCCACAATATTCCTTTTCCTGTCTCTTGCTTTCATTCACCACCCCCTTCTTCTTGAACATCCA
>NW_004524725.1:9194-10856 GCF_000260255.1 Octodon degus
CTCCAGAACTCTAAGAAAATGAATTTCTTTTTTTAAACTAACCATTCAGGGCTTTAAAAAATAACAAATGAAACAAACTTTCCAAGGGTGTTATAAAGAACATATTATAATATTTGAGCTTTGGTTGGCTGACTTGAGGAAGAGCCCAAGAAAGCAGGGGCTTATTGAAGATGGAATCTATCAGAAAGTGAAAACAATTCCGTAATATATCTCAATAAGAAAAGGCATATAGAGAGGAGAGAGAAAATGCCTTCCCTTGAGCACAAGGCCAGCTTCTGAAGTACAGTGCACTACAGAACTGTATAGCTGCCACTATGTTAGACCAGTTCCCAGATTTCATGAAATGATTTCTTTCTCATTTACAGGAAAGTTGTTTCCTCAATGATTTGGAAGAATTGTTTCTTCTGGTCATAAAAGATATTTTACTATCATCAAATTATTTATCTTAAAGTCTCTGATTCATCCACAGCAAGCATTAAATGGATAAGACCATCAACAGAGAATGTGAAAGTTTCAATTCTGACAGTAAGCTTAGAGATGTCTAAGCCATTCATTTACTTGATGCTGGTATCTTCTCTGATATCTTGCCTGAGTTTTCCAGTCTGTGGTGAAACGCACACTGATATTTTTTTGTCTCTTGGAGCAAGAGCACATGACACAGTCCACAAGAAAAGCATTCTAATCAAGGAAAATAAACCCACACAAACTACCTTAAAGTCAAAAAAAAATTTTTTAAAAAAAAAAAAAAAAGACTACAACAAACAATTTCAAAGACTTTCCTAAAAAGAATATTGCCACCATTCTGAAGCAAAGTAAACTTCTTACTCACATTTTCCACCGAGGTATGGAATCTCTCATTCCTACATACCACTAAGTGTTTTTTCTATTTTTTATCCTCTGGGAAATCAGCTTTCTCTATTTATCATTTTATTCATAACATCAGCTGGCAGATCACTTTGGCTTTTCATAGTACCAGATCGAACAGAAAATGGCATCCTAGCTCTATAGATACTTTATCTTAAGAGCTTATGCACATGTAGGGGACCCAGTCTTCAGCCAGTTCAAATTTGAAGGTTAGGGAATCTATTAGATCAATTCAACATATAAATTTTCTGCCTCTCAGATAGATTTTTTGTCTTCTCTAGTCATGCTACTTCTTAGTACTTGTAGGGAAATGTCAGCATAGTATTCATTTCTGAACCTTAATTCAAAGTTTACATCATTAATTGAGTATAGATTAGATTAGGGAAAAAACAAAGTAAACTTCTCAGGAAAAGCAATACACATACATGAAAAGTACTCAATGAATTTATTAAAAAACTACAATATAAGACATTTTCATCTGTGAAATTGGTAAGGATAAAAGTGTTAGGTATGTTAGACAATACTGTGTTAGTGAGGCTGTCAGGAAAAAAATGGTCTCTTCAGAGGTTTTTATTTTGTTCTGTTTCTCTCCATTTGATTTTATTTTGCTTTGAGACAGGGTTTCTCTATGTAATTCAGAATGGCCTTAGAATTAAAGACCAGGCCTCACTCTGAGGCCCAGGCTGGTTTCGAACTGCCTCAGTCTCCTGAGTGCTGAGACCACAAGGATGCACCTTTTCATATATTTTGGGAGGCATATATTTTATTAAAGTTTCTGTACAGACCAATTTAGCAATA
>NW_004524725.1:12074-13549 GCF_000260255.1 Octodon degus
AATATATAATTCTATGTGCTTGCAAATATGAAATCTAGTTTGTAGGGGCTTTTATTGATTTTATAGTTTATCAATTCTTGGATTATTTGAAATATATTCTAATACAGAACAAGTAATGCATAGTAGATTATGAGAGGTGGATTTGTTGCCAGAAAATCATGTTACATATAAGGAGGAAACTAGCATGGAGTCTGAAGCTACATTAGAATTGGTGATGCTGTTATGAAATCACAATTTAAAAATATATAATAATATATTTGTGGGTGTAAAAACATACACTTTCTGTGGGCTGAGCTGACCTAGAGAAAATGTTCCCTAGTGCAAATAGGCATCCTTATCATCCTTATCATCCTTATCATCTAGTTTCTAAGCCACATTCTTCATTTTAAGAAACTAGGAAACTTTATAGCAGTAACTGGTTTCAGTGTAGGTACTAGTTGAGACTGTAATATGTTTTGGTGTGCTAGTAACTTCAGCAGTAATCAAATAGTGTGGAAATGAAAAAAAAAAGTAGAGGAAATACTTTGAGAGGTCAGTCTTAGACATTTGAGCATCAAGATAAATATATATTAAAACTTATAAGATTTTACTAATGTAAATAAACAACTAAGCAACAGTCCTACCAATAGTAAATGTATATGAATGAGTAAAAAAGAAAAAAATGAGTCCCACCATGATGACAATTGCAAGGCCACCAATAAAACAAGCAGACAAAAATATCCTAATGAAAAACAGATTTTTTACATAATCTGAGTGGCTTACCATAAAATTATTAATACCAAATTAAAAATAGAGGGGGCCTAATGGTTGCCTCAGTTGTTTAAGCACCTTCTTATGCAAATGCAGTCCAGGGCAAGATACCATGGTTTGAGCCCCAGCTCTACATGCCTTACCTACCAGACCCACCCTTAAGGCAGCCTGAGCCAGCCAAAAAAATCCTTCTTAATTTTTACAGGTGTATAGGACCATGGTTCAATTCGCTGGACCAAACCTGCCCTTAAGGCACCCTGAAGAAGCCAAAAAAAAAAAAAAAAAAGCTTCCCAAATTAAATATAGTGAAGTTATAGTAGAGAAACTTACAACACCATAATCAAGTGCAAAGATTCATATTGCCAGTGATGAGGTGACTATCATATGCTTCCTGATACAGCATACCTAGAAGAACAGCTCCTGTTCTGTTACTTCTTCAAGAGGTGAATCAGATCTTGAGGAGAAATCAGATAAATCTAAAGCGAGAGGCAGTCTACAATATATCGAGGTAATTAAGGACTGAGAAACCACTCGCTAATAAAGGAAATCTGACAGTGAAATTCAATGTGTGATTCTAAATTGGATTCTGAACCAAAAAATACATTATTTGACTATAAAGAATATTAATGTAACAATACTTGAGTAAGTTTTGCAGATTAGTCAGTATGGTTTCCTCAATTTGATAATTTTGGTGCATTATTTCTGAAACTGTCCCTAATTATATT
>NW_004524725.1:13649-28980 GCF_000260255.1 Octodon degus
GAGAGAGAGAGAGAGAGAGAGAGAGAGAGAGAGAGAGACAGACAGACAGACAGACAGACAGACAGACAGACAGATTTCAAGGTGAAGAGACCATACATCTAAACAGATACAGAGGGAGGAAATACTGAAGCAGATGTGGAAAACCTCTCATTTGAGGACCCTAGAAGGATGTGCAGGAATTTGTTGACTCTTTTTGTGACCTAAAGTCTAAAATTATTTTAAAATGAAAAGTTCAAAATACATAAAAATCAAAAGAGCACCATCTGTTTTCAAAAGCAGTATTAAAATGTCTGCACTAAGGATTTGAAATTTTGTTTAAGGATAATCTCTCGTTTTTTGAAACTGTCTTATCTATTTATTTGTTCATTAAAATGTGTATTAAATGTCAAATACTAGACATAAACTTACAATCAAGTTAGACAAATTTGCCAGCCTCATGAGATTATGTTTGTGAAGGGGTGATGTGTGATGAGAGATAAAAAATAGACAAAAGCCATATTTATTATGAGAAATATCATTGTAAAGTAAATACATGCTGTGGGCAGTGACTGTCATAGAAGTAGACACATGGAGTTTGCCAAGTAAGACTTCAAAGAGTGGTATCTGAATTTAAAGTAATACCTGTAATAATGAGAAGGACCCAGTAACGAAGAGTACACTTCATAAAAAAGTGACTAGAATTTGCAGCACATATAAAGACGGACACTAAAATAACATTTACCTTTTGAGAACTTCCTTTTAGGGTTAATACTTAGCTAACCAGAAAATTGTTTTATAAGTTACTGAAACATGAAAGGTATTGAGTCATTGGAATGACATGATATAAGGGACCTATTTCTCTTTATCCCTGTGTAACTAAGTTTGGTATTATACAAATCACTGAGATTTCTGACTTACAATTATATCTGTGAGAAAAAAATCTAAAGTGCGAAACATTTGTGATTTTATAATGCTATAAAAATTTTAGTGTTCATGATTGTAGAATATGATTATATAAGTACACAAAAATAAATTCAAGTAAATAATAAAAAATGTTTTGTTCTTTTTTTGTTTGCTTACAAAACAGGATTGAGCTCAGGCCCTTGTGGTTGCCAGGCAAGTGCTTATTCTACTGAGCCATCTCCCCAGCCCCTAAAAATGTTTTATAATCTGCCACTAATGTCTATGAGTGTTCTCAAAATTAGACCATTTTTTGATTTTTTTTTACAAAGAGGGAGCATTCTAGGACCCCATAAAACAGAAATTGATCAAAGGGTTTCACAAATTCCTTTTTCTATTAAATTCAATAGCTAAACTGTGTGTCATACAACACTTTCGTTCTTTAAATCCTCTTTCGCTGTGAATTCTATTTGTTAATTTATTTAAATTGAGAGATAAAATTATGTCCTTCATCATGTACCACATGAGGTTTTGAATATATGTGCCTTGCATAATGACTAAATAAAGGAGCTATGCACAGTGCTCCCTAACTTATGGTGGAGGATACATTCCAAATGGACCCGCGGTAAGTGAAAATCAGCCAGCAGCAATGTTGTATCTATTTTAGTATTTATACGTATTTTGAGGCTTTATAAACCCTTCCCACACTTTCATAAACATTTTCCACACTTTTTAAAACATTTCTGATGTTCTTAACCATTTTCTAAACTGGCAAACCTATGCAATTTTAACAACATACGCACACTTTGCGGTACTACAAAATAGGCTATACAGTGAAAAATCCATGATAAATACTTTAGATTAATATTTTTGAAAACCCATGAAACCGGGAGTCCACAAAGTCGAACCACAAAATAGTGAGGGACTGCTGCGTGCTCACGTGGCTGTCATTTGTGTTCTGAGAATACTTAACAGGTACTATCGTAGCATTTTGAAAAATACATTGCATTAGGTATTAACTATACTCGCCATCTAGTACAGAGACTTTAACTTATTCCTCCTCTAACTGAAATTTTATGTTCATTAGCCAACATCTTCTGACCAACCGATTCAGGGGTTCGCACTAATGTCTCTTGACCCTGTTGCCATTGACTTCTGCTGCCCCACATGCAAATGCAGCTGCTTACCTCGTGGAAGCCAAGCACTGAAAGAGAAAGACAGAAGGCCGGACTCCCTAAAGCCTCTTTAGGGCACATGCCCTCCGATCCAGCACGCTTCAGGAGGCTGCACATACTAAAGCTCCACTACAACCTAATAGTGACAAAGACTGAGAACCAAGCTTTCAACACATGTCCCTTTGGGGGACACTCCAAAGTGAAATTCCACTGAATCTTTCCATACGGCTCCTTGGGTGTTTTCATGTCATGAAAATTTCTGCCATAGTGAGTGACTCCAGGAAAAAGCCCCAAAGTTTGTTTTATGACCTATCCTTTATAATTTCTGTAATACCCTATTTGGTTATAGATGTCATTCTTATTCAGTGGAGAAACTGATTGAAAAAGAGTATGAAATCCAAAAGTTGAAATCCAACTATCACCAGAACATAATAACTGGACCAGCCCGATAGCTCAGTGGACTAAAGTGCCTGCTAAAGCAGACTCAGGAACCGGGCTTCAATCCCTAGCTTGCTGTGCCCGCTCCTAGGGAGTGCTGAGATGGCACTGAGACTGGGTGTGGTGGTGTGCGTCGATAATCCCAGAATTTGGGAGTCACTTGGGAGGATCACTATGAGTCTGATCTGTGCAATGAGACCCTGTAGACCCTGTACTAAGTACATAAAAAATCCAAATAGATAATTACTAAATCCCTAATGTTTTACTTTATTTGTCCACACAGTCCTTAATTTCAAATAATCCAATATATACTTATTTTTAATTTGTGATTTATTTGCATCTTTTTTCTATTCTATAAAACCCTCAAAGATATTTCTAAATACCCAGCACCTAGAAATTTATGGAATAAATAATTGTCAACATAGTAGCCAGCTCTTTGCCTGAAAATAGGAGATTATCTTGTTAGGGTTTGTGTCTAAATGTTCTCCAAAAGCTTCATGCAGTCATAGCATTTTTTTAAAGGTGGCTGAATCCAAAGTGTGTGAATGATTCATAGTGCAAGTCAGGATTAAGGGTGCTGGGATTAAGGGTGGGTGATTCCTGGACCAGTCCACTGATTGAATTGGCACAACCCTAATCTCATTAGAGTGGATACAATATAAGGAACAAAAAGAGGTTGGTCTCATTCTCTCTTGTTGCTTTTGCTGTCTTCCACTGCCATCAACTGTTGCCCCTCTGTCACGTGCCACCATGCCTTGGAGCCAGTCAGTTATGGATTGAAATTTCTACAACCTGTGAGCTAAATAAATCTTTTTTCCTTTAACTTTGGGTGTTGGCTATATAGTCTTAGCAACAAAAGAAAGATAACTAAGACATATGCATAACTAGATAATGTGGGGAAAATTATACAAGGATTTAATAACAAAAGAATGATCAAACCACCTGTGACTGAAACTGCAGGAAGTTCTGAAGTACTGCTTCAGCAAGGCTGAATGCAGACCTAGTGACTGCAAAAATATAATGCTGTAGGTTTTTGCCTTCTTACATAATCTAATCCCTTAATCCTTTGCCTATGAGAGTCTTATGCTGTATTCACAAAGGGAAATTCTTTTTTTTAAATCTCTTGAGATATGTGTCCATATAGCTTTAGGTGTGACACACCATACTCTTGTTTTAAGGATTGAGGAGCCAACAACAATCTCCCCTCAGCACAGGGTTTCTTCAGCGTATATCAGGTAATGAGTGCCTGGTGGAATACACAAGTGACAGGAGGAACTCTGCAGGCTTCTCAGAGCAGTGGAAGCCGAAATACTATAACACTGTCTGTTAATGCTAATTTAAAATAATCTCAATGGGCTGATGAACATCAAAGGTAAGTCTCTCCTGTAAACAACCCTTGTAACCCCAGTACATAGCCTGGAAGAGATGATGCTGACAACACTGAGACTTCAGGGCTGGGGCACTTCTAAATGAAGGGACCTATTGAGTTAATTATGGGGCCAACTTGTGAATGTGCTGCTGGAGCCTGGAAATGAATACCACCCCTTGTGCCGATGGTGATGCCTTCAGCCAACTCCGGCGCTGCGTATAAGCAGTCCAACTGTTAGGTCTGTTTAATAATTAGAGAAGCCACATGTTGATCTGAGCTCACAAGACAAGCAAGGAAGGGTGAGTTTTTATCCTTTTCATCAAGGAATATTCATTGCTATAAGTATGTTCTGAATTAGAAATCAGAATTGTTCTGTGAGGCGCTGGAGCATTCTACTTCACCATCCTCAAAATTAGCTTATAGTTTATCATGTGAAATTCTACTTCTGTGTTTTATTCACAAACTTCCAGAAAAAAAATAATGAATCAACATTTATATAGGATTTGATGTTTAGTAAAAAAATTCTACATTTAAAACACATGACATCAGTACAAGGAATTAAATTTCTATGGCATAAGTAGTCATTTCTTTTATATTCGTTGATTTACTTTTATTCAACATTTTGATCATAGCCGTTTTGGATTGCTATAACAAAAATACCATAAACTGGTTGACTAAAGAATAGAAATTTATTTCTCACAGTTCTGGAGGCAAGGAAGTTCAAAATAAAGACACTGGCAAATTCAGTGACTTTCTTTTTCTTAGGTTGTACTTCAAAACTGTTTCCTCACTTGGTATAAGAGCAAGGCTGCTCTTTGGGCCCCATTAAAGAAGACTATTAATCCCATTCACCAGAGTCTAACAGCCCTAATCATTTTGCTGAAGACTCTGCCTGCAAATACCATGATACTAGGGATTATATTAGGTCAACATATGAATTTGAGGATGTGAACATTCAGACCATAGCAATGTATTAGACAGTTTATTATTAGAACATTATATGGTTGTTAAATCCCTTTGATTACATTTTCTTAGGTCAAAAGTATGGGATATAGAAATAGAATTCCTGCATTTATATCAAGTTGACATATTTATATGATTTCAAAATCTTTATGTGCAAAACAGTATTTACTTCATACAGCTGTAAAATAAATGTGCTAGACTTGCAGTAAGTAGGTGCACAGAGTAAGACATCAAAAAGTTATACAGTTGCCTCCTGAACCTGCCTGATTATCTCTTACCTACTCCTCCCATTAGGTGCTTTACAATATTGAAACCATCTCATATGCTTCCATGTGTCTAATATAGTATGTTCATTCTTGTCCAACTCCTAGGAACTCTTCAGATTCCTCCCTAGGACTTCCCTTCTATTGATAGCTTTCTCTAACTTTTTCTCCTATAACAAAGTTACTTCTACTTATGTATTTCCCCTAATTATCATTTACATTTCTATTATTTCAAATGTACTACTATACTGTGTTAGAGTGTTTCTCATTAGGCTGAGGCAGTTGTTTCAGATGACCATCCAAGTGAATGACAACATATTCTGCCCAAGGGACATGCTATTTGTAGATAAAGCAAATGTCTGGGATTTGAGATCTAACAAATTAGACAATAGTTATTAGTAAACACTCACAGTGAAATAGGTATAGTTCTGAGAAATATACTTTCTGAAAGAAGAAATATAGGATAAATATTTATGCACATTAATAAGAATCCAGTGGCTGTTGTAAGCTATATGATTTAAGACAATAAAGCAAGTCCAAAGGCCAAAAAAAAAAAAAAAAAAAAAAAAAAAAAAAGATTTCTTGATGTAGAATATCCAGGTGACAAAAACTTTCAATTGTGTTCCAATTCTATTTTCCTTTTTTTTTTTTTTTTAACTCAGGCCCTTGCACTTGCCAGGCAAGTGCTTCTTCCACTGAGCCATCTCCCCAGTCCCTTTTCTTTCATTCTTAGTATGCATTACTTTGAGTCCTAGAAAAGGAATACTCATGAAGTATCACAGAAATGGTATTTGACAAAATATTCAATATATTTTTCAAATTCAACAAAATTAATAAAGCTACAGAAAAACTTAACCAAAACCAAGTAGAAGAAAAATGTAGGAGAGCATAACCAAATAACTTAGAACCAATGATAAAACATAATCTTTAAAGTAGTTAGCAGAAAACAGACTACTTCAAGACTGAGAAACAAAAATGATAGTGACAACAGGGTTAAAAGGGAATCAGTGAGTGGTAGGAGATGGTGGAGCAATGACTTTAATTACTAAAGAATTTAAAAAGCACCCTGAAGAGTTAGAATTCATAGCTAAAAGAAATGCAGGGGTTTTTTTGTTGTTGTTTTTCGGTGGAACCGGGGATTGAACTCAGGCCCTTACATTTGCCAGGCAAGTTCTTATTCCACTGAGCCATCTCCCTGGCCCCCTAAAAGAAATATCTTCTAACAATGAGAAGGAAATGACTTTTTCAGATTTTTTAAAAGCCGAACTAAAATGGATGAAATCTTTAATAAATATGAAAATCCAGACAAAAAGAAAATAAAAGCAGATAGAAATTAAGGTGGAAGAAATATATATTTTTTAAATATGAGAGTAGAATAAAAAGAATTCTTGTATTTAAACTATTTTTAAGATACAAATGGTCTTCCATTTTAAAAAGTTTGGCATTATGATATATTCATTAGCATGTAACCCTGTCATGAGTTGAGAAACATCTGGACTTATATCAGCTTCAATTATGATTTTTCAATTTTCAAAGAAAATAAAAAAGTAAAATAAACATTAGCAGCAATATAGAACTTTGCTAAATGAAATGATAAGAATTCAACAATGGTTGTTATAGTGCATATTGCTGTCTTCAAATTAGTTGTTCTGATTACCACATATAAGCATGCAAAATCAGTCAAAAAACTGGTGAAAAAGAAAGAAGAGAAAATTGAATCATTAACTTTCCTTTCACTAGACTAGTAGAAATCACCAAGCCATCCCTTGTGTATATACATACATATTAGTTCTGGGTAGGTTGGCCCCAAATGAATAAATTTCTGAACACATATGATTTACAAAAATTGAACAAAGATAATATATTTTTAAAATCCTACTTAGATCACCTAAGCAATAAGACTAAAGCAGTAATAAAAATCTTCCAAAAATTAAGCACCTTCCACTGGATGGATTTACTGCTGAGTCATATGAAGCTTCTAGCAATAATTAACACCCATTCTCCTCAAACTATTCCATGAAACAGAATGTGAGGCCATGATTCTGAATTTATTCTGTTCATCCACTACTGACTTCATCCACTACTACTTTTGCATTGAGTATCTACCAAAAGGAGATACTCAATGCAAAAGGAAACTACAGATAAATATCATTAATAAATATGCATGTAAAAGTTGAAAATAAAATTCTTGCAAACAGAGAATAATCACTCAATCAAAAGATCACGTACCATCACCAGTTGGGTTCATGTCAAGGATTCAAGGATGGCTAAACACAGGCAAATTAATACACTTAATACATCACAAAAACAGATTCATGGATAAATGAATAAAGTCTGAAAGAGGCAATAAAGTCTAAAAAATATTCAACATCAGTTTATTATTAAATTCCCAAAGAAATTAGCTACAGAAAGATATTAACTCAATAAAATAAATGCTCTGTATGACAAATACAAAGCCAACATTACACTAAATAGGTAAAACTTTAAAGCATTTTCTCTAAAAAGGGATGAGACAAAGATATATGTTATCACCAATTCTAGTCAATATTGTCACTGAAATTTTATCCAGAGAAATTAGGCAAAAGAAATAAATAACAGAGATCTGCATAATAAAAGAAGAACTCAAATTTCTTGTTTGCAGATGATATGATCCTTGACGTAGAAGATCCTAAGAACTCCACCAGAAGGCTTTTCGATCTGATAAACAATTCAGCAAAATCAATATACAAAATGAATAACTTTTCTATATAGCAATAAGAAAACCATGAGATAGAAATTCAAAAACTAATTCTACTCATAATTTCAAAGCAAATAATACACCTAGGAATCAGCCTAGCTGATGAAGTAAAAGATCTCTCTAGTGAAAATAATAGAACAGTGATGAAAGAAATTGGAGATACTAGCAGATTGAAAAACTTCTGTCATTTATGGTTTGGCAGAACTAATGTTAAAATGGACATATTACCAAAAGAGAACTATAGGTTCTCTGTAATTTCTTTCAAAATATGAGTAACATCACAGAGCTTAAAAAAAAACCTAACATTTGTATACACACACACACCAGAATAGCCAGAAAAATCCTGAGTAAACAAGGCAAGCCTGGAAACATCACAAGAACCAATTTCAAAAATATACTGTGAAAGGGCCAGCCAAATAGCTCAGCAGATTAAAGCACCTGCTTAGGCAAACTCATGAGCTAGGAGTTCAATCCCCAGGCCTACCATGCCAGCCCTGTCCCTGGGGCCCACTGAGATGGCGAATGAGACTGGGTGTGGTGGCACGCACCTGTAATCCCAGCTCTTGGGAGGTTGTAAACAGGAGGATCACTATGCGTCTGATCTACGCAGTGAGATCCTGTAGACCCTGTAGACCCTGTCCTAAAAATACAAAAGAAAAAAATATATATGTATACTGTGAAGTCTTAATAACAAAAGAAGTATAATACTGACACAAAATTAGACATGCAGACCAATGAAATACAACAGAAGACAGAAGCAAACTTATACAACCCAATCCATTTGATTCTCAATGAAAAGGGAAAAGAATGTCAAGGCCTGGGCTTTTCTTTGTTGCTAGGTTTTTAATTACATCTTTGATTTCATTGATTGATAATGATTTATTTAGGACTTTTATATCTTCTAGATTCAGCTTTGGTAATTCATATTTATATAGGAATATGTCCATTTCTTCTGCACTTTCCATCATACTAGAATTCAAGTTTTCAAAATAGTTAGAGATGATCTTCTGAATTTCTATAGTCTATTGCAATTTCACCTGCTTTATTACTAACTGAATGGATTTGAGTCTTTCCTTTTTTTGATAAAGTTGTATAATGGTTTGTCAATTTGATTTAATTTCTCAAAGAACCATCTCTTCAATTCATTGTTTCTTTTGTATTGTTTTCTTAGTCTCCAACACATTAATTTCTGTTCTGATCTTGTATGAAATTCTTACTTACCTTGCCTTTCTTTTCCTAGAAAAAACAATAAAAATAATGATACAGAGTTTCAAACAAGATAATATGTTATTAACAATGGTTAACATATTGCATATTGTTATCTTCAAAGAAGTCATTCAGATTACAAGATATAGGCATGAAATTTTTTTCATTTTCATGAGAAAAAAGATAAAATATCAATGAAACAGTTTCAAAACAGGTTAATAGGACAGTTACAATAATTAATACATTGTATATTATTGTATTTGTAGTAGTTATTCAGAGAACAAGGTGCAGACATGATAACTTGTCTAAACAATATTAGTACAAACCTTTCTCCTCACTGAACTAAGAGAAAGTAGCTATATATCTATCCTGTCTTGTATATACATATATATTTTACATGCTCCATTAAGTTATTTATTTGTGTGTGTTCTATTTTCCTGATATGGGTATTCTCTGCTATAAATTTCCCCCAAGAATTGCTATCAGTGTGTCCCATAAGTTCCAATATGTTTCATTGTTCTTGTAATTTAACAGTAGAAAGTGTCTAGTTTCCTGTTTTTTAATTTCTTCTAGGACCCATTTGTTGTTCAGGAGATTGATGTTTAATTTCTACAAATTTAGGAAGTTCTTGTGGTTTCTTTTGCCATTGACTTGATATTTCAGTGCACTAAGATTTGATAATATGCATGTGATAATTTCAATTCCTTTGCACTTATTTAACCATGATCTATGAGCTATTATGTGGTCTATTTTGGAGAACGTCCTATATGCAGCTGAGAAGACTGTGTATTCTGATGTTGTGGATTGGAACACTACACATATCTAAGTTCATTCATTCAAAAGGTTGGTTCACTTCTGACATTTCATTGTCCAAGAAATCAAAAAGTATCAAATGCTGCTGTGACTGTAGTACAAAAGGAATTCTTTTATATTGTTGTTTGGAATGAGAATTAGTGCAACCATTTTGGAAATGAGTATGGAGATTTCTCAAAGAACTCAAATAAGAAATTCCATTTGATCCAACTATTCCCCTACTAGGTATCTTCCTAAAAGAATTAAGATATTATAGTAATACATGTATACCAATGTTTACAGTAGTACAATTTATAATAGCTAAATTCTGGAAACAGCCTGTATGTCCGTAAGCAGGTAAATGAATAAAGAAAATGTAGTATACTACTATATACTTAGCTATAAAGGATAAATTTCAGATCTTTGTAGGGAAATAGATGCCCTTGAAAAATATAATGTCATGTGAAATCAGACACACAAGCTTAAATACCATATGGTAATTCTTTTTGAGTATGCCAAAGTATAAAGAATTAAGTAAAGGACTGATAAATAGATACATTGTAAGTTCAAGAAAATGAGGGCAGGTTGAGGCTGAAGACTTCAAAATGTGTTACATAAATGAGCCAAATACCCACAAGTAATGTAAACCATATGCTATAAACATAAACTAAAAATAATAACAGTACAAATGAAAGTGGAAAAAAGGGACTGAAAGAAAGAGAGGGAGATATGAGTGGACAGGGTTATTTACATACAACTGTTCCCTACAATGAATGTAAACTTTATGTTTATATTTCCTAATCAGATATAAAAATAATTGTTATAATGGTCATAATAATGAAAAACATGCCATAAGTTGGAGAAAATATGTCTTCAGTAAGAGAACTATACAGGAATATATAAGGAATTCAAAACTTTACAATTAGAAGACTCCAAAACCTCAATATAATTTGAGTAAATTATTTGAAAAAACACTTTAGCAAGGATACGCAAATTATATGTGTATATATATACATTATACTTGCAAGAAGATATATATATTATAGTTTATATACTATGATGAACACTGTCATTAGGGAAATATAAAATCACAATGAGATATGACTGTATTCACATTGGATATCTAATATTAAGAGTACAGTTTATACGAGTATTGTTGAAAACATAGATAAATTGGATCTCTTGTGCACTGATTATAGTCATTTCAACTAGCCTGGATACTTATGAAAACCTTCTCTTTTTTTCTTCTTTCTCTTTTTTTTTAATCAAACTCAGGATTTGCATGGGCTGGGGAGATGGCTCAGTAGAATAAGCACTTCCCTGGCAAGTGCAAGGGCCTAAGTGCAATCCCTGGTTCCGCAAAAAAAAAAAAAAAAATCCTCAGGATTTGAGTTTGCTAGGCAGACACTTATACCACTGAGCCACACCCTGGCCCATGAAAACATTCTAAAATTTTATTTTTATTGAAATTAAATTCACATAACATAAAATTAATCATTCTAAAGTATCCAAGTCAGTGACATTTAGTATATTCACAGTATTTATCAGCATTATTCTGTGCAGTTTCAAAGCATTTGTATTACTCCAAATCAGATCTTCAGGCCCATTAAGCATCATCTCTTGTTCTCCATGAACTTCTGAAAATCTCCCTAATTGCTTTCTGTCTCTGTGTGTTTACCTATTCTGATTACATCATACAAATGATACCATGCAGTGCATGACATGTTGAGTATGCCCTTTTTCACTTGGCATGAAAGGAGTCTCTTTTCAATAATTTTTATCATTTATTAAGATTCCCCCTCTAACCAAAGGCATTTTAGCCTTACAAGCAATGTAACAGTATTAACTATACTTTTGAAAAGAGAAATTAAAACGTTATAAAATTGCCACATCACTACGAAGTATAAGTTATAAAATGCAGGTCATTTTTGTTAAAATTTTCTGTTTAATGGATATATTTGAAGTGTTTCCTTTTATTAGAGTATAATTCTAATACAGAATAGTAATGTTTATGTTGGATTTTTGTTTGGATTATGTTGGATTTTATGTTTATGTTGGACTACAAATGTTTATTTGTAGTCCTTGTATCCTCCTCTCCCTCACTTCCCAATATACCATGATCTTCTTAACTATCTCCCCAATCTAAATCCTTCTTTTTTCTTACTATCACTCACATATATTTAATCTAGCTATTTACCTACCTACCTACCTACCTTTCTGCTCATCATTCATCTATTTATCTATATATTTATATTTCAAGTTTCTCATGAATAATCCTGTGATGTTTAACTTTCTCTGATACATTTCAGTTAGTCTTAGGATTTCAAGTTCTGGTCATTTTCCTACAAGTGACATGATTTCCTTCTCTGTGGATGAATAATATTTCATGATGTGTGCACATTTGTTTTATATGTTCTTCCATTGGAAGGGATTTAGACCGTTTCCAGAGTTTAGCCATTGTGAATTGTGCTATCAGCATTTATATGCATATATATATATGCATTTATATGCATATATATATATATATTATTCTAAATTTTAGTACAGAAGAGTATCCAGAAAAATTTCCCCATTTTATAAGTCATAATTTCATTCCATTGACTGTTTCCTTTGCTATGCAGAAGCTTTTAAATTTGATGTAATTACATTGGTTGGTTCTTGATATTATTACCCTGTGCTGTTGGAGTTCTGCTTGTGCCTATGGCAAAATGTTTCTCCCGTGTTATATTTCAGCAGTTTCAGAGTTCTTGTTTAAATCTGTCTATTATTTTCATTTCATTTAGTTTAGGATTAAAGAAAAGGTCTAGTTTCAATCTTCTGCACATAGCTACTTATTTTTCCCATTATTTGTTTAGAAGCTGTCTCTTCCCTAGCATATGTCTGTGGTCCTTTTTGTCAAAATCAGATTACTGATGATGCATGGAGTCATTTCTCTGTTTTCTATTCTAAGTCCTAGGTTGAGTCCCTAGCCCTACCTTTTAAGGGGAGAACAACTACTAGTAATGACAGTGTCCAAAGAAGCAATCACATGTCAGTGTATAATCTAAGAATTGTTTCTAAAAATTCTCAACTGTTTTAATAACCCAGTGTCTCAGTTATTCTTCTCTCATTACTGGAACAAAATACCCAACACCCAAAATGAAGAAATGAAAGGTTTACATAGCTCACAATTAGTGGAGGTTTCAGCCCATACTCAGCTGGCCCCAAGGCAGAGTGGCACATGGCAGTGAGCAACCATTAATGGTGGCACAAAGGGCACCCTCTCTCCCCTCCTTAAATTATAATGCATATTTCCTACCCCAGAGCTAGGGCAGTGCCCATACCCACAATAATCAATCACAAACTTCACAAGCCACCCCATGACTGCATGTGGCTTTGGGGGTACACCTATTCAGAAACCATAACATTCCATTTCTGGCCCCCTAAAGACTCATGCACATCCCTTTATGCAAAAGACATTTAGTTTATTTCTAAGAGTTGTCAAAGTCCTAACAGTTTTGTCAGCGCTGAAAAGTTCAAGTCCCAAGTTTCCTCCAAAATCTAAGACAAACTCTTAACTGTGAGCCTCTGAACAAATTAAAATTTAAAGACTTCTAACATTCAGTGCTACAAGATCTATATTACCACCAAAAGGTACAAACAGGGGAATACAAAGCATTAGGACCAACACAAGCTCAAAATCCAGCAGGGCAAGTATTAAGTATCATGGTTTCATGTGGAACATCTGAAGCAATCTGTAGAAAATTGTGAGCTCCTTGTAGCTCCACCTTTCTGCTGCTGGTTGTAGCTCCCATGGCTTCTCTCTCAAGCCTGCTTTGCTCCCTTCCTGCAGCTGTTCCTAGATGGTCCACATTCCTGACTTTCCCAAACTTCTGAGGCTTTCACTGAATAGGCTTCTCATACCTCTGCACACTGCCTTCTGAGGGGCACACTAGCTGGCCTCCAAGGCCTTCTGAATCTAGGTGGAAGCCTTCTTGACCTCAGAATTACTGCTTTCTGCAAATGCCTAAAACCAATGCCACATTGATGATGCCAATATCTGCTGCCAGCCTGTTTCTCTCTTGGCTGTGGGGGTTGAGTGCCTTAATTGCTGTGAGCTCTGGGCCTGATTCCAAGGAATAAATTGTTCATTCCAGTGCCATTCTGGAAACTACTGTGGCCACCACCACCACCACCACCACCATTCTGGAATATAGAGATCTGTAGCTTTCCCCTCAAGGCAAAGTCCTTTACCCTTGAAATTCTGAGGCTGCAAAGGGTAGATATCTGCCACCTCCAGTGATGCCCTCAGGCAATCCTTTCCATTCTCTTATTCTTTCTTGGCAATGGAGATTCTCTCAGCTCTATCTTTGCATTTCACATCTTTATTGGAGCTTCCTTTCTGGAAAAACTCACATTTTAAATCATCCTGCTGGGGTCTTTGCTCTTGATTCTCAACATAAATCTAAATAAAAGCCCCCAACAATAGCCACGCCACTGCCTCAATATTTATCTGCTTTGAAATTTCTTTTGCCAGATTAATCAGTCTTTCTTTCATATTTAATCTCAGTCTCAGGCAAAGTCTCTGGATGCAAGCAAAATTCAGACAAACTTTCTGCCAAGCCATGACATACATCATGTGGAGTCCAACAACAATGCACTTCCCAACAGAAACCTCCTCATACTGGTCTTTACAGGCAGGATTTCTATCAGCTCTCTAGTTTTCTGAGCTCTGACCAGAATTTCCCATACAGAACAGCTGAAGGCATTCCAGCTCTACTCTTGTAGGTAACATGTCCAAACCTTTCTTATCTCTCCCCATAAACCATTCACAAAATCTTATAATCCATGTGGTCAGGTAGTCATAGCAACAAACCCACTCCTCTGGTACCAAATTCTGTCTCAGTTACTGTTCTCTTGTTTCTCAGAAAAGATACCCAATAGTCAAACTGAAGGAAGGAAATGTTTATTTAGCTCACAGTTAGTGGAGGTTTCAGTCCATAATCAGCACATTGACACATAATAGAAAGTAACTACTCATGGTAGCAGCAAAGAGCAAAGGGAGAAGAAACTGTGGCAGCCAGTAAGCCTCTCTCCCCTCCTTACATTGTAATACAGATTACCTGCCCCGGGGCAGATGCAGTACCCACACCCACAATAATCAATCACAAACTCCAGAAGCCACCCCATGACTGCATGAGGTTTTGGGGCAAAACCTATACACAAACTATAACTCCCAGAAAGACAAAGTAATAGCAAAACTAAGGGTCAAGCTAGTAAGTAAATAAGAGCAGAAATGTAAAATATTAAGAAAAAATGAAGACAAAAAGAATGAAAGAAAAAATAGTTTTTATTATAATTTTATATCGAAAAGAAAGTTACATACATAATGTAAAAGTTATGAGATATACAATAAACTGTCTTCTTCCCACAAAAAAAGGAAGTTAAAAAAGAGAAGTTTGATAGTTTATGGAAAAAAGAAATAAAAGAGAAGGAAGTATGAATTGAAAGTGAAGGAAAATGTATGAAG